>NC_048900.1:14327300-14497379 GCF_011077185.1 Oxyura jamaicensis | reverse complement strand
CCCCCTTCCTTTCCTCCCCCTTCCTTTCCTCCCCCTTCCTTTCCTCCTCCTTTCCTTTTTCCTTTCCTTTTTGCTTCCATGAAGTCTGTTAGTTGGGAATAATACTCTCTTCTTCTCTTACTTTTTTTTTTCTGAAGGGTGGAGTATCCCTTTCCTGGAGGGAGAGGCAGGGTTTTGCTTGTTCACTCAGATGCATGCTGAACCTCAGAGCAATGCATTTACGTCCCTGATTGTTTCTGTCATCTTGCTTCAACCTTGTACTGAATTCTTCATCCTGCATTTTCCTTTCTCTGCTTAGATGGAAGCTTGCTGCTGTGTTTGTTCCACCCACGAGCTGACGTGCATGCTAAGCTTTAGCGACTGTGCAAGGGCTTAATGAATCAAGTCCTTACATCATGCATGTGACAGGGTTCATCATGCTGTCAAGTAAATTGTAGCCCAGTGATCTCAGAGCCGAACTTACACAGTATGTGTGAAACTGCTACGCAGAATTATGCCTGCAGTATGGTATGTATACCGGAGCCAGCTAATTGAATAAATAATAGTGAAAGGAGCCTCTAGTAGATTAGGAAAGCCTGTCTAGAGTCTTCAACCATCCTGTTACCTAAACCAATAAAGTGAAAACCACAGTTGTCTACATGTATGTCTAAACTTTGTTTTGAGTAAACAAAACTTTAGTTTCCAGAGTTACTCAATGACAAAATTGAGATTTGCCTGATAGGCCTCTTCGGAATCCTCAGACTCAAATCCCTGCACATGTTGTCGTCATAATGCTTCATCCTATTATGAAAACACCTAGATCCTGGAAAATACGCTAATACACTAGTATATTTTAGTAATTTTTGAATAATGATTATGCAGTAAAGAGCAACAGAAAGGGGTACATCTTGGAGTCAATGAACTATCTACGTATGCTTATAGAATCTCCAGCCCTCCAAACTTAGGTACACCGTGACAACTTGAAAGTCTGTTTTTACAGCCTTCAACAATTCTGTCTGTTATCTCTTAAACAGGTAAATGATTAACACTTTAATCTTTTACATCATAAATGTTATCTAATTGTCTGAAGAATATGTGTTAGTATGTTTCCATTTAGAACAAATTATTTAGCTTTCTATGTCTTGAAAAAAGATGACAACTTATTGTGTAAACAGTGAGTAAAAAATCTGATTTAATCAGTAATTGTTTTGGGCTTGTTGTATGGTTTGGGCACCTAAAAAAACCAGGGTTTGGCACTTACAGAGCCTATTTCCATTGCAGGTACATGTCAACTTTGTATTCACATCCGGATTTTCCAGAAAAAGGACCGAAGGAGATTAATCAAGAATTGATGAACTCTGTGAGTCACAACCCACTTCTGCTGCTCACTCCTCAGAAAGTCAAACGCTACATTGAAGCACTGTGGAATAAAAAAAGCTCAGGACAGCCTGTCACATTCACAGATATCTTCGGAATGCTAATAGGTGAAACACTTATCCATAATGTGAGTGCAGTTTTATGATTATTAGAGTTGTGAAACTATTGTGTAATAAGTCTGTTGCTGGTGGGTTTTTTTATTTTTGTTTTTTTGTTTTTTTTTTTGTTTGTTTGTTTGTTTATATATATATATATGTTTAAAGTTATAGTTGAGTGGATACTAGATAAACTCATAAAATGCCTTCTTGCTCTTCTGGGATGTGTTTCTGAATGGTACTAATTTCTTTAAGAGCAAGGA
Source organism: Oxyura jamaicensis (assembly GCF_011077185.1). Taxonomy (NCBI): domain Eukaryota; kingdom Metazoa; phylum Chordata; class Aves; order Anseriformes; family Anatidae; genus Oxyura; species Oxyura jamaicensis. Next base: position 14,495,665 of record NC_048900.1, on the reverse strand, counting down.
AAACATCATGCATTCATCATGCAACTTCTTTATGCACATTTTGCTATAAGAAAAGCTGCATTTGCTTAATGAAATATAACTTACAAGGAGAAAGACCAGATCCACATCTCTAGTATTGTTTTTTTTTGAGAAATAAGACAATAGCAGCAGCACTTCATACTGTTGTATTTTATTATTGACAAATCCTATTTGACTGAATCAAGCACATAGTCTTCAAGTTCAAATGAGTCAGGTAAGCAGAACTTAGATTTGATCTTATCATAAGATTGCAATTTGTTAATAGATTCACATACTTGTTCTATATATACATTTACATATTTCATAAGTATACATTACAGTTAGTTTTTAAACACTAAAATACTGAATAACAGGAAACACAGCTTTTAGTAACTGTGATATATAAGGTGAGTTTCTGACAGTGAGGTTGGTTAGAAGTCCCTGTTTATTAAGGAGTTAAACAAATGCACAGATACTTAGCTTAAATCTGAACCTGACACACTTGGTGAAAAATGGATATAAAGCTCTTGGTTATTCACAGATAACGTTTCCTAGTACTATTATGCTGTAATTATTTTCAGTCTGGTTTTGGTTGCAGACACCAGAATATTTTTTGAGGAAGATGCAGACCTTTGCTTAGCAAATGTAAGCCTCTTAATGGTCTGTTTGCTTTTCCTAGTGACAGTCTTTCCTGACTTCTCAGAAAATGCACAGATTGGAAAACATTATATGATCATTAATGACAGTTACGAATAAGAGAAAGTTTTTCCTAGTTTTATTCTTTACAGTAATGGAGGGGAAGAACTTGCATTGTCCAGCAATACAGTTTTGTTTGCGGTCATGTTATCTTGGATTCTATAATGCATTATATAATGATGCAATGCACCTTCCTATCAACTCTTTGCCTACTCCTTTCCACCTGAATTGTGCAGATAAAAGACATTCAAGCAAATTGCTTCCTTTTACAAATTCTTCTGGTCTGTTTTTCTTGGAAATAAATGAATTTGGCCATTTTCCTGTATTTGAGAACTCTGGGGAAAAAAAAAAAAAAAAGTCGTCTCTGAAATATCAGCAGGCTGTTATAGGATCCTTTTGGACATAACTTCTTTCTTTTCATGCAGAGAATGGACACCACTCTGAGTAACATGAAGGAGAAAATCAATAAAGCACAGTGTGCTCTCCCACTCTTTACATGTCTCCATGTCAAACCAGATGTCTCAGAGCTTATGTTTGCAGGTATGTTTTCAATCTGTATGGAGTCATTTGAGAAAAGGAGAGAGATGTGCGTGGCTGTTTTTGAAAAACTGAGAATAATTCCATCATGCAACTTGGGTACACTTTGAAATTATTATTGTCATGGCAAGTATTAGGAAAGAATTTGGCATGATATTAAACATTTCTCGGGGCTTAACAAAATTCACACTGTTGTGAACCAACTACAGGGAGATTTAATTTAAAACAAGAATAGGAAGTTGTGATGCCAAAGTATATACCAAAGCAACACATCATAAGGACAGTTCTGATGGTTTTAGAATATGATGGAGAAATGGACATGTGGAAAATGGCCATGTGCTCAGTGGCTTTTGGGAATCTGACAGCAGAATCTGATAACAAGGAGTTACTCAGGAGTAAGCAAACACATCCATACGTGGATACTTATTTGGTTGGTGCAGTACGTGGGCACCTGTCTATCAGAGTTACAGGCTTTAGAGAACAAGTATTGAATAGGCATATTCCTCATGGCATATCCTGGAACCAAGCTTTTTTCTGGCTTTTAGGATGCATCTTTACCTGTCTGTATTACCAAGAAAAATGGAAAGACAAAATAAATGTATTTTAGGTCAAATGCCATGCCATTTTTAACTCTTTTTTTTTTTTTTTTTTTTTTTTTTTCCCCTGGAAATGAGTCCTACCACTGTTTTAGGTTTCTGTGGAATGATAAGTGGTGGCCAAGTTTTGTTCTCTATCTTCTACAAAAAAAGAAAAAAGATTTCCTACCAACTGAAAAGAATGTTGCTTATGCACAAAGTAGCTAAGCAGATTACAGGAGTCAAGATAAAAAGCTGGTGTTTCTCCAACAGCGGAAAGCTGCTTAACATTAATTTATCAAACAGTAAAAGGGAAATGTTTTCAGACAGGCACGATTATTCCTCTTTACAAGAAGACTGAAATGAGATATGAACTCCTTTTTACTTCTTGCACAGCGTAAACTGTTTTTGGTAACATAAAGGAGGCTTCTGCTTTCATTTATTTCACAGCTTTTAGTGCCATCCAGTAGCCTCACTTGAGAAAGGGTCCAGTTTTACTAGGTGCTGTACAAACACAGAAATATATATGCCTATGTAGTTAATATATGACTGAGAAGGGAAGTACCAAGTGGCTTGCCCAAGGTTTAGAAATCATATAATATCCAGATTTCTGAAAAAGAGTATGTGGAAAAGTTGCTGTCAAAAATTTGTTCATAATAGAAAATTAAGTTGTAAATTCATTTACAGTTTTCATAGGAGAATGTCTGCTTTTCTCCTTAGAAATCTGAAAGCTTTTCATTTGAACATATGTGTAACTGTTTTGGTTTTTGATGATGTGGTGGTTTTACTCGGGTGAGCGGCCGAGTTCCACCACAACCGCTCTGTCACTCCCCCTCCTCAAAGGGGAAGGGGGAGAAAATGTGACACAAAGAGCTCAAGGGTTGAGATAAAGATGGGGAGATCACTCAACAATTATTGTCACGAGCAAAACAGACTCAGCATAGGGAGATAGTAAGATTTACTGCGTATTACTAACAAGCTAGAGAAGTGAGAAACGAAGGAAAGAAACCAAAAATGCCTCTCTGCCCCTGCTCCATGTGAGGTCCCACCCATGGGATGTCATCCTTTCCAAAGTGATCCTGTGTGGGCTGCCCACAGGCAGCAGATCTTCAAGAACTGCTCCAGATATGGGTCCGTACCACAGGGTCCATCCCTCAGGAGCAAACTGCTCCTCTCCACAGGTCTGGCCCAGGGCCTGCTCCTGCAGGGGTCCTCCACAGGCCACAGCCTTTGTCGGTGCAGGTCCACCTGCTCCACCGTGGTCTCCTCCATGGGCTGCAGCGTGGAACCCTGCTCCACCGTGGTATTCCATGGGCTGCAGAGGGACAGCCTACTTCACCATGGTCCTCACCACAGACTGCAGGGGACTTCTGCTCCAGCTCTTGGAGCACCTCTCCTCCTCCTTCTTCAATGACCTTGGCGCCTGCAAGGCTGTTTCTCACTCCTCTCTCTCTCCCAGCTGCTGTGTCCAACACTTTTTTTTTTTTTTTTTTTTTTTTTACCTGTCTTAAATATGCTCTCACAGTGGTGCAAAAAGCCTGCAGCAGGGCCCTTATCTAACATGGGGAAGGTTCTGGATTCTTCTCGCAGCAGCCGCCCCTATGGTCCCCCTTCTACAAAAACCCCGCCACATAAAGCCACTACAGATGGCCTGTTTTCTGAGGAATTTTATGTGGGTTCCTTATTTGCTCTTTCTAAAAAACAAAATGATATGTAGATAATAATCATAGAATCATAGAATCAGTAAGGTTGGAAATGGCCTCTAAACAAGTACAGAACTACCTGAAGGCTGGTCAAGTTTCTCAAGCCTTATCATTCTCAAGCTTACAAAAAAAGGCATTGCCTCTGTCAATGGATCTTATTTTCCCTTTTTGAGACCATCACATTTATTATCATATAGAATGCTAGATCTTGATTGTTTCTGTTTAAGCTTCTTTTCTCCATTTAGAACTGAACAGCTACTTCTGGTTTTAAGTATGTAGTAGGTTTTGAATTAAAAATATTTACACTGTCTTATTTACTAGATTATAGTCATAGGTAAGATCTTTCATGTTGCTTCAAGTTGAAATGCATTAATTATATCAGGTAACATTCCTCTGAGGAGTGATGGTGCAAGATTTCATGCAGCTACTAACAGTTTTCATGCCCCAGGCTCTGCATGTTTTCCCAGCCCATAGTATTCCTGACCCTGGTGGCGCTGGCCATACCCAGAACTGCAGTAATCATTATAACTGAACATAATTACAGTGATTTAGTTAAGAGGCAGCTTTTTATTTTATTTTTTAAATTTATTATTATTAAGATAGCTTTCTTAATGATAAGGAGATACTGATATCCAGTGTTAAAGAGGGGAGTATAATTTAACGTTTGGGTTTGGTATTGCATGCTTCCATCCCTCTAAGAGCCTCATTTGCCACTTCTCCCGCTGCTGTAATGCCAGACCAGTTGAAATTTGGATTTTAGGGTTTTGCTTTTGAAACTACTTGTAGTAAACTTACTAGCTACTGTGAGTGTGTGAGTGTGTGTGTGTGAGTGCTGTCTGCATTTATGTGCCCTATCCTGAAGCTGTTAGGTGTGTATTGTTGGGAAACTATTACCTTTGTCTTCCCTTCTGAGAGCCAGCTGAAGGCTGGTATGTAGGAATGTAGTTATGCTCTTCCATGAGGACCACATCCAAAGTGCAATCAGTGAGCACGACTGGGACTTTTGACTTCGGTACATTTTGTCTCAAGCCACTGGCAAGGAACTAACTTGATTAACTGAGACAGAAATTCCCTGAAACACCAAATATTTCTGTTTGTATAGGGTTCCACTCTCACTTTCTGACCTTCGGGGAGAGGCTTGTCTCTTGGGACATTCAGTCCTGCTTGTTTGGATGGCCGCTATCTCAAGGAGCTTCAGGAATGGCAGAAGCTAAAGTCCTTTAATTTTAAGACAGACATCTTATTTCCTGAGTGGGGTATATGATTTGAGAAATAATCATCTTTAGTGGACTATCACAGATAAAATTAATTATAATTCTAAATAGTTTCAATATCAACATGGTTCTAAAATATATATCTGCCAACTGCTGTTGATGGTACTCAAAGGGAAATAGCTTTAAATTCCTGGACTGGGTTTTCAAAGGAATTTCCCTCTGTTCCAATAACAATGAAAATTTATTTGTGGGTAGTTGATATGGAGAATAGGATGTTGTATCTGACAATGTAGATAAGTGTTGTCCCACCAGTGAAACTCACAACAGTCATAATTAAATCTTTCCTTTTCAGTACTAGTGGTTAATGTTTTGGTTAACATTTCAGTGGAAACACTGAACACCTGGATGAGTGGATGGCATCCTATGACCTGGGGGGATTTTTAAAGCTCTTTCTTTTGACTTTCTGCTTCAGATTTTTTTTTCTAATTTAGTTGTAGAAGCAGTCAAATTGATGACTATTAAAAATGTGGAAGTTAAGATAGACAACTGAATGAAATAATGAAAATGTAGAGTATTTTTTGTTCCTTTTTGCTCCCTTTTTGAAGTGAGTTCTCAGATATTAGCAACTCCACTGGTACCAAAGAAAATGTTTCAAAGTCAGGTAAAAATCCATTTTTAAAAAAGACATACACTGTAGAATGGAAATTGCTTCTGAAGTTTTTTGATTAAATCAGAAATGACATTAGAACATTTTGTTTCATATTTGTACTGAATTTTCTATTCCATAAGCTGGCATGTACATATGTTGGCATAATTGGTACTAATAATTTCTTTGACTGTCTTTTAGCTTTGCATTTTCTTGTTGGAAACTATTTTTGGTGGAATCCAAATCTCTTCTCTTCTGTAATCCTTCACAACATGACGATCTTTCTTGTGATTTCAAATAATTTTACTGCTGCCTTTGTAGTTTTCATCTGCATATTTGGATGATGTATTTGGTAGGATCCCAGTGAAAAGAAAACTTTGAACTTAGACTCATGTTGGCACTTCATGTGATGGGGAATCAAATGGAAGCATGAGATGAAAAACAGATGTCATTTTGTTTTTTCTCATTCTTGATGGCTACTTTTTTACATCTGTTTTTCCAACCTTCTATTTTTCCACCAAATTTTGTTGTGATAAAAGAGAATGAGAATTCCTTCTTCACTGTGGCGTGAGACTGTTCTTCATTTGAAAGAAAAGTTTTGACTTTGCACGATGTAAGAGTCATTACTGTTGGTTGGTTAGCATTTAATTTACTGTCAGTTACTTTCCTTGGACAAGGTCTTACTCATTCAGATATGCTCATCCTCTATTTCTATTCAGATTGAGATTGCTAACTAAACAAACTTTTTATTTCTTATTTTGCAGACTGGGTGGAATTCAGTCCATATGAGATTGGTATGGCAAAGTATGGCACTTTTATGTCTCCTGATTTGTTTGGAAGCAAATTTTTTATGGGGACAGTGGTGAAGAAGTACAATGAAAATCCTTTGCATTTCTTAATGGGTGAGTATGCGACAGAAGGAAACTTAAAAATAATTTCAATAGCATTGAGTAGTAGTGGTTTTAAATGCATTCACAGAAAGTGTAAAACCAGAAGTACAGTTATTAATTTGCTGCAAAATAGACATTTGAAAGATTTCAGAGACGTGGGTTGGAATTTTGTGGTTTTGGTTTCTGGTAAACCTGAGTTTGTTCTAAAATCACAGGTCTGTTCAGAATAAAAGCAACTACTTAAATAGTGGGCAGTACATGGTGTTTTTTTTTTTTTTTTTTTTTTTTTTTTTACCTTTTACCAGCCTCTATTCATCGTTTACTTTTCCTTTTCAGGTGTCTGGGGCAGTGCATTTTCTATATTATTTAACAGAGTGCTCGGTGTCTCCAATTCTCAAAATAAAGGTCCCACCATGGAAGAAGAATTAGGTAATTTTAGTAAATACTTGTACTACTAAGCAAAACAATTGCTAACAAGATTCAGTGAATTGTCTGTGGAAGGATGGCACTGTGCAGGTAGTCATTTTGAGAATGTGTAATGCAAAGAAGTTTAACTACTGGCATTGCTAGGTGTTAGTGAGGTCAGGGAAAGAGGATTAGTAATTTTCTTTCTTTCACTTTTGCTTCTGATCAATATCAGAGGAAGTGAACATCACATGAATATATCCACCTAATATTTTCATTGAGGTAGGATTCCAACACCCTTTCTTATGTTGTTTTGCTAGTTTTTGGAGATGAAAAGGTGACAAATAGTCATAGTTACTTTTAAATTTCTAAACACTGTACTGTGCTATTCTAGAAGTTAATTGAGAAAAAAGAAATTTTATAGTCTCTGGATTGTTAGATTATTCCTTTCTAGCCACAAGTAAGCTGTTGGTATGTGATCCTTTGCTTACTAATTCAGTGATGTTGGTTCCACTGCTAATGCTCACATGGCAAAATAACTGTAAGAAATGAGTTGAAATTTGCTTGGGATAGACTTTATTATTCTTTATTTGAGACTGTTGTTGATAATGAAACAGGTGTTTTTTATACATTTTTCCAATTCAGAGGGCATTATAGGGAAATGTCTTTAAAACACAAAATAAATTGTACTAGACAGCCAGATTTTTCTAAAAATGTGGAGAGAGAGTGCAGATTGAGGTGATTAAAAAACAAATCCCTAAACCCCTCAGCTATATCTCTCTCCTAATAGATGTTTTTCAGTTGTTTGATATCCATATTATTTATGGATGAAAATGAAACTTGTTCCTCCAGGTTCATGTTTCTAGTACACCTCGTGAATGTTAACACCTACTAATGGAGGATCTTTGTCAATGAATTTGATAGTGGAAGGGTCTATGTTATGCTTTTTAAGATTCTGAGAGACAGAATTTTATCTCCCATCCCTGTCTGAAGTCTGTATTCATTTCACATAAAATTTAAAAAGTATGCACTAAAATGGGATAAGATGTGAAAATACTGATTTGAGCAGAACCACAATCTATTGCCAGAGCTGCAAATGTCCCAGTAAAATCTTGGTACCACCAAAGTGAATGGCAAAATGCCAGTGGACATAGAAGAGACACAGTTGAATACAGCAGATATTATTCATACGTAGAAGCAATAAATTTTTCATGGGGCTTGCTTTAAAGAGATTATTTGATGTCCAAAACTTGCATTTCTTCTTGTTACCTTCCTTTTGGGGTTACCAGTGTTTATTTTTACCTGTTTTTCATGTTATTGCTTAAGAATTTGTACATGGTAGGCATTTGTGTGTGCTTGTCTACTGTTGATGTTTTTGGGTAGTGTTTGAGAAGACGTACGGAGTATTAAAAAGAAAAAGTATTTAAGGAAAAATACATGATGACAGGTTCTCTTTTCCTTCTGTAGGTATTCTTATAGTGTTGTATGTAAGTCTAAGAGGGCATAATCCTCTTCAGAAAAAAAACAGTAATGGTGGTCATCTGTATTTGCTGTTCATTACAGAAGTTAACAAAGCTGTATTCTTTTACACTTGATATTACAGTGAATCCCTCTTCAATCTTCTCATTCAACCTAGCATACTTATAAGAAATTAGATTTTATCCTGGAGCAAAAACTACAGTTAAACTTGCCATTGCTTTGATACTGCATATGATAGAAATTATAGACTAAATGATGTGTGTACCATCATAGAATAGAATCATAAAATATCCTGAGCTGGAGGGGACCCCCAAGGATCATGGAGTCCAACTCCTGGCTCCACACAGGAAAACCCAAAAATCAGACCCTGTGTGTGAGAGCATTTTCCAAATGGTCTTCGAACTCCAGCGGGCTCGGTGCCATGACTGCTGCCCTGGGGAGCCTGTCCTAGTTCCCGACTATCTCCGGGTGCAGAAACTTTTCCTAACACCCAGCCTGACCCTCCCCTGTCCCAGCTTTGTGCTGTTCCCTTGGGTCCTGTTGCTGTCCCCAGAGAGCAGAGCTCAGCACCTCCGCTCCCCTCGTGAGCCCAGCAGAGACCAACATCTACATTAGCCTTCTGTGAGAAAAAGTAGATTATTATTTACTTTCACTTTTCCTTGGGAAAAATAATTACTTGATCATAAGATCAAGTTCATTCCAATTCAGTTTATTTCAGCTGGTTCCAAATTCAGATTATAGAGGTGATTCCTAGCATACGTTATACTAGGGAACAAGAGTTTTTTATTTTCCAGAGGTCTCTTTGATGCAATTTCAGCACTGGACCTCAGCGTACATCTCCAGTTTCTGTAGATTATGAGCTTGCAAGATGAGGCTGCTCATAAAACATAGAAAATTGACTGTATTTCAAGAAAGACTTCCTTCCAAAATTTTAAACTTGGTTAATTACTTTATACGCGGTATAAACGAGACTTTAGCAAAAATAATTTTGTCAGTCCACAATCCATTTTCACATGAATTGACCTCCACCTGACTTGGGAGTGGAATGCGTTTCTTTTTCTGTACTCATTTTTGACATTAAAATAATTCTCAAGATAGTAGTGAACAGTTAGTAATGACTTTGTGGTTATTTTAGAAACAAAGCTTTAACTCTAACAAAATACATTTTTTGCCAGAGGAGTTCCTTCATTTTTGTTTTTATTTCTTCCACTTCATGTTATGAGGTAAAAACAGTTGTCTCTTCTGCCTTTGTAACTGCACTGGCCTTTATTTATCAGACATACTTGAGTAACACTCTTATAGCCATCTTGGCTTTTTTTTTTTTCCCCACTATTGTAATGGGTTCATATATGTATGAATGACGCTGTGTTCTTCTTTTTCAAAAATTAGTATTGAATTAACAGAACTCCTGTTTTCAACTTTGCTAGGAGTTACTGAGACAATAAAAACTATAAATTTCATTTAAGGTGAATTAAATGCATTCATCAGAAACGTGATGAAGTAGCGGGTGGTGTGTACTGCTTTACATTTTCCTTTTGTTTTCTCAGCCTTTTGGCTAATCTTCTTAGTGCAGGAGCTTTGCAAAAATAGCAAACTAAAGCCAATATATTGTGATCAGATTCTGACTATAGAGATGAAATCTCTACATCTCTACATCTCATCAACAGATGAAATCTCTTAGCTGTATTTCCTGTTATGAAAAGTACCAGTTTTATGCCTTATAATTTTTTTTATCTTCTTAGCTATTTTGACAATTAAGTTGTAGCAGTTTCAAGTAATTTTTCTTTCTTTCAACAGAAAATATTAGGCTAAAGCACCTTGTAAGTAATGACAGTTCAGACAGTGAAGATGAATCACAGCATCCAAAAGGTAAGGAAATCACATTTTATTTTGTAGTTTACTTTCTTCATCAGCTTTCTTGTAGCATATTCAAGTTTGTGGATTGGGAAATCCCATTCTTAGTCATATCAAGAGTCCCTTAGAAAAGAGGGTGGTCATTTATACCAGTAGTAAAACTTGCCTGCTTAGTACAAGGGTCTTAAAGAAGCCAGTGGCTCATCAAAATAGAGAAATCTTGAACAAGAGATCTCAGAAGGCCTTTGGCTTGGCCTCGTGTCTGCTGCTCAAGTCAATGACAAATTCTCTTGCATGTCTTCAGTCTTGGCATCAGCACAACAAGGCTTCACAGTGCTCTTAGATTTAATGTACATCCAAAAATTAGCCTTTCTGAGTCAGGGATCTCCTGAAGTCCAGCAAGATACTGAGCTCAGAGGCATGTTTGAATTATCAGCACAGCAAACTAGCACTACCCATTGTTCTAAGGGTTACTTGTCAAATACGTAATTGAGAATGGTTTACTTTGTGTTTACAGCATTCATACATGTCTTTTAGCTCCTGTACAAATGACATCTTATACAGGAAATTCCAAGTTGGCACAGTGTTTTAAACAGTGCCCAAATCCAGTTTCCCAAAAGAGGCACAAGCACATGTTGAATACTGGTCAGTGGGAAAAAAAAAAAAAGACCCTATTTAAAAACGTAGGTACCTGAACCACCTACAGAGGTCTGTGATTTTAGGCAGGTTCTCTATCTCATCCTAATAATGCTTTTTGTTTTTGATGATACTTTTGGAGAATAGTGATTTTCACCTGAAAATTTCAAATATTTTTTAAAAACTAAAGCAAGGACAGGAATGAAGCTGTATGTTCTCCTTTGTAATTTTGGGGTCTGCAGGAAGAAAACAAAATTCTGTGAAATGAGACTGTTACTGGGTCGTTAGCTCAGCTGAATGATTACTTCTTCACTTCCCCTTATGTGTAAAATAATAGAGAGTGGGTGATACCACATCTTATGTTTATTTGCAGATTTCCTGTTTAAGTACTAGAAGCACTGTTTAAGCCAGCAGCAAGAAACACTACATTTCTTTCAGTTTGTAGTGGACAGCCTACAAATCTGATTTGTATGCACTAGTAATCTTTCTTAATTCTATAGGATACTTTTGTACAGATGTTGGACCTCAAAACCCTAGGGTATTTGTTTTCTCTCTGTTTATATAAAAAGCCTGAGCCTGAGTTATCTTCTTACACAAAACAATCAAAAAAGTCAAGTTATGACAGGTTATGAATGTAAGGTCACACCAGTCCAAGACATTTTAATGTCTATAGCATCTAGCTATAGACATCCAAGTTTGGTCATTTTATTGTACTCTTTAATTAAAACTTAATATTGATTGTAGTCTATAGTTTACTGAAATGATATTTTCAGATATTGTAGAATTCCTGTGTGATAGCATTCTTCTTTATACAGATATTACAGAATTTATATTTAATATCTGCAACTTTATATATACCCTGTATCTACTGTGGCTGCGAAGAATGCATCTAAGTCTGTGACTGCTTGCAGTAAAGTGAAATAGAAATTACCTCTTTTTGAGCAGGGGCCAGCCAAAGATCTCTCTCTAAACCTAAAAGAGTGGTATTTTCCAAGGACAGAGGGATGTTTTAAGGAGAATGACTGAATCTGTTTCTGTAAAGATTTAGAGGACTAACTTTGGCTCCTTAAGGAGAGCTGAGTTTCTAGCAGTCAGCAAAGGATGGAGGAGGGTGTAATGCACATCAGGATGAATTTAGGTATGCATAGTATGGACATTCCTGATTCAAGTTTGTTACCTGAGCACAGGAGAGTTTACATTTTGGCTGTCAGCACAGGTAAAGTTAAATACTCATTGCCCTTGCCAGACTAGCTAAAAACAGTTCATCGGGTCATCTAACACAGTCCCAGCATATTTTCCTGATGGACACATCTACACTACTGTAGCACAATGAGAAGTTTCACTGGCCTGTAAGAGGATGATTTCTCTCAATTTTCTTAGTAAAATTCTTGCAGCATGGCTCCTTCATTTAATCCGTAGCTTCTAGAAAGAACAATATAGTTCTTTGCAATAGGTCCATTATTTTACTAGACCCTGGTTTTACTAGATCTTGGTTTATACTCCACACACACATTAACAGTCTAACCATTGGTTATTTTCATTTGACTCTACAGGCACTGAGAATTCTGAGGCAAACCAAGCATATCAGAACAGTAGCCAAGAAAGCTGGGTGCAGCGAATGCTGATGGCTTTGGTGGGTGATAGTGCCCTTTTCAACACCAGGGAAGGGCGTGCTGGAAAAGTGCACAACTTCATGCTGGGATTGAACCTCAACAGCTGCTACCCACTCTCTCCTCTGGCAGACCTTCTAACTCAGGAATCTGTGGAGGAAGATGAACTAGATGCAGCCGTAGCAGGTTAGTTCGCAGAAAGCCCCTCTTGCTGCATATTTATTGTGAAGCTGTGAGTTCCTCAGTGTGGTAACATTTACTCAAACTGTGAAGTGTATGGTGGCTAGGACAGTAGCTGCACAGAATTAGGAATCATATTTGATCAGTATATTGAAGATTTCTTATAGACGGTGTTACTTATACTCTGCTCATTGGAAACCTATGAATTTCTGAGTATTCTTCTGGCACTGGTGCCTCTCTTTTTTCTTCCTTGGTAGGCAGCAGAGCACTGAGTTAAGGATGTGACTTTCCCCATAGAAAAGTTATATGGGAAGATACATACTTTGTGGAGCCTCCACGCACAGTTTCTGTGATTCCAATTGCAATGCTTGGGGTTTATTGTTGACATCCTTCATGTTGAGAAGCTGCAAATCTCCATTCCTTCTATGCTCTCACGTGGCAGCACAGCACTGCCAACCATACCTCATAATAATAACAGTCACTCCAGCCCTTATTTTCTGTTCAGAGGAAATAGATTGTCCTAGTTGGTCATTATGCAATGGTAAATACCAGATGTCGTTTAAAAGCTTAAGTAGCAGACGGTCTCTAATGTATATTTGTTAATGTAACAAATCCCTTTGAGTGGTTGTATAGTAATTTCCATCTGTGCTCCACTTTCTAAATATTTTCACCATCTCAGAGGTGTTTACAACTGGGTAATCTTAATATTTATAGTGCTTGTAAAAGAGGCAGGAAAGCGGGTAATAGATTCATGGTTGGAAAAAATGACAGTTGATGAGAATTTTGCCTAATTAAGATGTGGATAATCTTCAGTATCAACTCTCAACTTCCTGGGTCTTAATTTCAGTTGAAATAAAATGCAGGTTTGACAGAATGAGCCTGCTCCTCTTATACAATACTTTTGAGTGTCTATCACCTGAAAATTCTCTGGCTAAAATGCCTGGCAGAAGTTTGATTTAGCTGCAGTTTTTAGTGTTTGTTGAAGCCCACACTCATAAACCTGAACTAACAACTCAAATCTAACAGCTGTGAATAGTTGCAATGTAGCCAAGGGTAGTAGAAAGACAAAACAAAAGATGAAATTTCAGCAGTTGATATAAAATTTAATCATTCAGTAGTGTGATAAGGGTATCCACATTTTAATGGTGTTAGTGAATTTTGCTAGTGAATATGTAAGAACCTAGGAGTCCAGAGGAGTAAATAGAAAGGAAACTTGGGAATAAATTTGAAATATTGTATATTAGCAAGGCACTGGCTGCATTTAAGCCTTGCATATTTATTCCTATTAGTGAAAATTTAGATAGGAGTTTGAGCACAGAGAGGTCTCAATTGCTTTAGAACTTACTTTTTTTTAATTGACAGGCGCCAAAGGGAGAAGTAAGTGAATCAGAAAGGATATAAATAATGCTTTACATCTCCAGTTGTCTCAAGCATTTAACAGACACACTGAGTCGCACTGTGGAGAATTAGCTGTGGTAGGCATAAGCCGATGCTACAGGCATTACGGAGGGCAGAATTTAGGCTCTGGCATACCCTGAAGAGATCCCAGCTGCTTGATCTGAAAGCAAAAATCCTTTAGGAAGTGAAACAGGTACAACCAGGCACTAGTGTAGAAACAGGATCACATGCTTAGTGTCCCCAGCATGCACATACATACCTGGTGGTATTGTTCTCCACCAAACCCATGGCATTTAAATAATTCCCTTTTCCCAGGAGTACAAATCATGCTTGAGTTTTAAGACTTCAGCATGGGTGTGCTGTCTGCTTAGAAGGAAACTTTCTTACAGCCCCAGATTCCGTTTGTACGGCAATCTATGGATTACTGCTGCCTACTTCAGTGGACCAGCGTCTAACTCCTTCCAGTGTAGGAGTGGAGAGTATATATACAAAAACTGCTTTTTGCAGTAGAAGTGTGAGATCATTAAGGACTTTAACTCAGTGAAAATGCCAACTTAGTTCCTATATTTGAACTATACTGTGATTTTATCATCTTTTTATCGTGTACCATAGTTTGGTAATTTTAGCTTTTTAGTGCTTACATTCCTGGTTTATATGCTCAAAATAGTTGTCATTGTTCTCCTGTGGATTCAGTTTTTGCTGAGCATTTTCTTAATTGATCTCAAATATGCTTTAAAACTTTACACCTCATGAGTAGTTTCACTGTGAACTCAGAGTTGTTTTGTTTCTGTGCCTTGGTATTACAACACACCAAAATTGCTTGAGAAAATGCCAAGTGAATAACAATAAGGAAAAAAATAACTCAGTCTCTGCTTCCTTACTTCAGTATTTATGGAAACTGTTATAGTAGATGCACGTCAATAGCAAATTCCCTCTTCATCTCTCTTACTTTCATTGAAGCTGCCGTCTGTGACAAAATTTGGCCTCTGGAACATTCTCTTTCTTTTATTTCTAAACCATTCTTAATACCTGTTTGTGTATCCGATTACTGCAAATGAGATAGGCATGCTGTGCTGGTTTCGCACAGAGCTATACTCCCAAACATGTTGGGCTTCTCTCAGCTGGTAGTTTGGACTGAAAGCTTCTCTTAATATGGATGCATCTTTTATAAAAGCAGTCTGCATGAGCTGAAAATTAATGTCCCAGGCTCTCAAAGCATAAATACTCCTTTCGGTCTTCACACTGCTTGATGAATAATGATGGGTTGGTTGAGCAGGGTTACCAGAGTATGTAGAGTGATCGTCCTGGATTCATGTGTTGTAAAATGTAAAAAGGTTTTTTATCCAGCCCGTCAGAATAACTACAGCACAGGGTATAAAGTAGACAAGGCTTCTTTTAGCACCAGGGACTCACATTGTACATTACACATCTCCCACGAGCAATTGCAGCCTCACCTGCAGTGCCCTGACCTGTGGCTCAGTCTGGCTGCTTGCCTTATCTTGCTGGGTTGGTGTGTGCTGCTTCTGGCCTCCGTCTCCACTGTGTAAATCAAATCAAACTCCATGCCGAGTCTGCCTTTAAGTTTGTGTCATTAAGATAAATAAATAGGCACTGGATAATGTTTATTGCTTTTGGAATTCTGGCCCAGATTACAGATGTACTTCTGAAAGGAATTATTAAAAAAAAAGGCAAAACTCTTAAGTTGAATTTCTCCTGCAATTACAGGAGTCCATGACTAATAAAAAATGTATGTGGTAATTATAAATTTATTGATGATATTACAGTGCTTTAGCATTTAAAATATCTTACCCCGGGTGGTACAAGTTTTGTTTAAAAGATAATTGTTGACTTGATTTTGGCTTCAAATTCAAATTTTATAAAGTAAACTAAGTGTAAATTAAAAAGATATTTTTGCAATTTTTAGGAATTCTATTGAGAATAAGGTTTTAAAATAAATTATCAATTGTGTTTGAAATACTGCCTTTAAAGAAGGAAGGGGGAAACTAAACTGTTTTAGTTATCTTAAAAGTATCTGTAGTAGGTGTATGTTTTTAACAGTGGGTTTTGAATTATAGTGAATTTGATAAACACTAATATATTTTCACTGATTTATGCTAATTCATGGCTGTGAAATATATCTAATTCTAAAATAAGAAGAAAATAAGGTAACGATGCCAAGTGTTTTGAACATATAAACCAGGAATTCTAAAATAAGCTCTCCCTCAGCTCTTTAACACTAGGCAGTCATTTGAAAGTGTTTTCTCTCATGATAATCACTGCAAATATTAGGAAATAGGTGCATCATTTCTCATCAAAGTGACTTTCAGTAAATAATAGTAACAGAAATAAAAATTAAAAAATATATGATCTGAGAATTTTTGCTACTCGTAACTACATTTTTCTCATGGATCCTGAAATGAAGAAGGAAAGCTGTTCTAATGAAATAGAGTTTGAATCAATATTGATGGATTTATTCACACTGCCCATACTTTCAGATGACTTTTATTGCCAATAGGTTGGTGTTAGGAAATTTAATTATACAAGAAATAGTTAGTGTTTTGTTCATCGTTGCTTAGATTACACTGCCCTCTACAGATATGATCATTAGCTTTTAATCAAATGGCCAAAACATGCATTGGAAATAGTTTTAAAATCTAGAGCAAGAAAAGACTGTCAGGAGCAAAGTGAGTAGTTAGCAGTATCCAGAGACTTGGATAAGTGCAAAGATTGCTTGTTCTTTCCTGAGTTGCACCCACAGAATGCTGGAATTGAAGAGAAAACATCATCTTATTTCGCCCTCAGTTTGGTCATTAGGGATAGAAGACTATTTTATACAATACCATGGCAGTAAGTAGTTAATTCTGTTCAGTGCTTAAATTTTGGATACTGATATGAGTTCTCACTTCTTTTTGTTCTTTTTTGTTCCTAGCATAGTAATGAGGATGAGCTCATGAGGTTTGGAGTAGGCTGAAAAGCAAGTTGTTTGACTTGTTAGTCTTAATTTTAATAGTCAGAAACAGACAAAGACGAGCAGCACTCAGGAGCAGAGCCACTTCAAAGCTTTGTGGGCAAATTCTAGTTACTTGGATGAAGAAGATCTGGGAAGGACAGAAGGTCTGGGAGGAAACCTGGAGGAGAAGGTTGGGCAGTGTAGGACCAAGGATGTATGTTAGGAATCTGTCTCAACATCCTGTAAAGACTTTCTTTTGTGTCTTGGGTTGTTAGGGTTGAAGGGATAAAGCTGGGAATGCAAGGGTCAAACCCGGGCATCTGTCCGCATCCGCCATGCTTTGAGCCACCTCTGCTTCTGCCTTGGACTGGCTGTTGGCGTGCATGGCCTACTGAGGTCCCTGCCAGCCCTGTTTTGTTTCTCCCTCTCCAGTTTTTAAGATGAGAATTAAGGTTATACATATGTTCGTGGTATGTGTAGCTGGGATACCGAAGATTAGATTCTGTGGAATGTTCAGTACTTGGGAAAACACTAGAAACCCCATCAAAATTGCACTTCTTAATTGGTGTTTTCCTGTATTGTTTTGTTTTTATTTGTTCTGCGTAGATCCTGATGAATTTGAGAGGATATATGAACCACTAGATGTGAAGAGCAAAAAGATTCATATTGTGGACAGCGGGCTTACATTTAACCTGCCATATCCACTTATCTTAAGACCTCAAAGAGGGGTTGATCTCATCATCTCTTTTGATTTTTCAGCAAGGCCAAGTGATTCCAGCCCTCCCTTCAAAGTAAGTAAGACAGGCCATTCCTTTCCTTGCATTAATAAATTTATGTTGACTCAGTTTCTTTCTTCCAGTTGGGTTGGCCGCACATTTCATGGTTCCAAAAGGCCATAGTGCCTATCTACAGCATTGGAGCAACTTGTTTCCACATCAAGGCAGAGTATTCCACTCTGCCATAGTTTCTGTATGTGTGACTCACATGATGCAACTGACAATAAGTAGACAAATACAGTTTTGGTCTCTGTAAACCATTGTTTGAAGTAGTAGCTATGTTGCTTTTCATGAAAGCCTTTCCTTCACGTTGAACTGCAGAATGTTATGTCAATGGGAAATAATTAAATTTACTGTTGTGCTAGCACTCTAGCTCTGTACAACCATTCTCAGTGATGCAAATGAATGATTTTCTGTCATCATCTTGTAGAAATGTGTTTTCAGTTACCCTGGCATTGCTAAACATTTAACATTTTGAAAGTGGGACTAACTGTTCATTTTCATGTCTCTAGGATAATCCCAGTACTGGTTTAAGTAGGATTCCTAATACCAGTCATGCCAGAGCAAAACAACCACAGAAAAATACAGATTAAATTACCTGCTTACTTTCTGTAGCAAGTGTGGAAACCATAGCTGTCTGTCTGTGCAACCTGTACAAATTCTGCATCGGGGCAGCTCTAGTTGGTCAGAAAAGGTTAATAATGGATGATTTGGTAGCTGACACAGAAACAGTAACACTTAAAATGTCTGTTGAGAGGGTCTTAAAGAAGAGGCAAGGCTTACTGGAAACCCGAGTGAATTTTTAAAAAGAACTTATATACCTGTGTGAGAAACACCTGGCATTCTTTGTAAAAGTGCTTTATAGACAAATTTCAATTAGAACAAGGAAAAAACTTTTTCTTTCCTTACTACCAAAGGACAAGACCTCACAGCAACAGTGAAAGTAACACCACGCCAAAATGAACTCTAGATCATTGTTGTCAAATGCAGAGAAAAAAAAGCCTCAGATGACTAGAAAGAGTAACCTCTGTAATCTCTGGGTCTCATGGGGACCACCTGGAAGAGTAGAGCACTGAGAGGAATTGGAGCAGTGCCTTTCATCTTTAATTGATTCAATCCCACAGTCTTCTTTCTTCCTTTAAGTTTCTATTCATTTAAGAATTTCTCTCCTTTTTTGTCAGGACTGTTTCCCCTGTCTGCTAGATTTACTGATGCAGTGCCATCATCTCCACTGAAACACTTTTTCCCACCTGTTTTTTATGTTCAGCACATGGAGTCTGCATAAAAGGCTGTTTACAGTTGTCTCTATTAGTCTGCCTAGGCATTCAACTTTCTGTTTCCAGCAGTTGCAATTTTCTGTGCCATTTTGGTGAACATACCATAACATGGAGAGATTGGTTGGAGTATCAGGATGTCATCCTGAAAGTTTTTCTATAAACCATAATTTTTAAAATGCAAAGTCATTTTACGCAAGAAAAGACAATGGGAAAATTAAATGATGCCTTAGGTTTTTGTAGAGCCACTGGTGAAGGGAACGGTTCATTTGTTTCTGAAGCACAAGTATGTGTATAATAAAAAGAGTGACGTACCTCCAGCTAATACACAGCTATAGTCCACAAGCAGAGTATGGTGATGGCCTAAAGGACAGAAACTAGTTTTGTTTACTGACTCTGCAATCACATTGGCTCTGCTTGCATTACAAAGAGTAAATGTCAGTTCAAGTGTTGGGCCTGTTGTATCTATGGTTGCACTCTAATATACTTCTATTACTGCAGCACAAAGGAAAATCAGCCAGCTGAAGTTGCTAACTCTACTCTTGTTTTATCGTTTTACACCCACAATCTTTTAATCTCTTGTGTATCCACAACAGTTGCCCCAATTTCATTCAAAACAAAGATTAAATATGTTGACCTTCCCTCCCCTTCCTCTCACACACCCTCATTACATCCTTTTGAGTCATTATTTACAAATTATTTTGTTTACTCAATTGTCACGAGAAAAAAGAAGACTGTTTTCCTAACTTACTTCTTTGCTTAGCATGCTTTCAAATGTTCTTCTGTGCTGTGATGTGACTACGAGCATAACTACGCGTGGATTGGTGTTTATTAACCCTCACTGGTTTCCATAGCACTGATACTCAGTTTGCAAGTAAAATTACAGATGGTTTTTTCTAGCTGTCAGCTCTGTAAATTCACCCAAAGATTTATATGACAGACCAACTCTTTCCTTCCGGTGAATCATCACAGGTGATGAAGATTGGGCAGGCTGAATGAGTTGCTCAGTTGCTAGACTGGGTCTCCTGTCCAAAGATGGACTTGATCAGTCCTTCCGTGGTAAAGAAGTGTGAGATAATAAAACTGCTTCTAGTGCAGATACCTGTATCCATCTAGAGAAAATCCCTTTTTGCAGTGAGCGCTTATATATATTGTGTTTTCTTTTCAGGAAATTTTGCTTGCTGAAAAATGGGCCAAAATGAACAAGCTTCCTTTCCCGAAAATAGATCCAAATGTATTTGATCGAGAGGGCTTGAAGGAGTGCTATGTTTTTAAACCAAAGGATACCTCTTCAGAGAAAGACTGCCCAACTATAATCCATTTTGTTTTGGCAAACATCAACTTCCGGAAGTATAAAGCTCCAGGTGAGCAGGTAGTTTTGGATGCTGAATCTAGGTGTTCCTTTGAAGTTTTATGATGATGTAGTGTTTATAGACTAGAAATGCTTTGTCCCTGAAATGACTCTCAAGTCTATCTGTAATAGTTAGGGATTTAAAAAAAAATAATAATAAGTTGGTAAGTTTTGGTTGTGTTTTTGTTTCGTATGCAGGTGTTCCAAGAGAGACACAAGAAGAGAAGGATTTTGCAGATTTTGACATTTTTGATGATCCAAATACACCATTCTCTACCTTCAACTTCCAGTATCCCAACGTTGCTTTCAAGAGGCTTCATGATCTAATGGAGTTCAACACCCTCAATAATATAGATGTATGTACGCCAGTGTGTAAGGGGCTTAAAGGGTCTAGACTGCTAAAGGGGAAAGTAGGTAAACCCCTGGGTCTGCCATCCTAAAGGTACAGAAGTTTACTTCAGTGTTTGCCTGATTATTTTGGCATATAAAGTGCTTCCTGCATTTAGTTGTGCCCGTTGTTATTTTGAAAATTGAGCTGGATCAAAGCCCATTATAGCCAGTGGAAAAAATCTGCTTTATTTTAATGAGAGATGGAGTAAACTCAAGGTAGGTTCTTTATGAGCTTGTGTATAAGCATGCTGATTATGGGTGCGCACACAAACTGTGTGATGGTTGGACCAGATGATCTTGAAGGTCTTTTCCAGCCTTAATGATTCTATGATTCTATGGCCAACTTGCGTCCTTCCAGACTGGGAAGGGAAGTAGAGAATCCAGTTACTGGAAGTAACCCAGTGACTGGACTTACCTGAAGAAAGTTGGATGAGATGCTCAGAAAAAAATGACTGAAGAGAATTTGGTCTTTCACTTGACCTCCATTTATATAGTACCTAAATATCAGTTTATATAGTACCTAAATATCAGTAAGCATAACTATATATGATCCTCTGACAATAATAATCTGTGAGGCTGCTGAAAGGGCCAGAGGGTGCTTTCCAGGAGATAAAAATTCTAAATATTTTCAGGACCAAGAAGATTGACTTAATATGGTGGCTGTCTTCCAAATAGAACTATTGGAGTATGGTCTGTGTGCTTTCCATAATGTTTGACCCTGTGCTTGTTAGGATCCACTCCCATTTCTGCTCTGTTCTACTGCCATTTCTGTGTTGTTTTTGTCATTTTAGCATCAAAAGCCCTGCAGGGTAGCTGAGCAAATGTGACTGCAGAGGATGTAGGATTTTATGTTCAGGTTTTTATACTCAGGCCTTTATGTATGATGATTTTCTAAGTTAAAAAAAAAAAAAAAAAAAAGGAAAATAGAACTTACTTTGCAAAGATCTGTGGAAATTTCCTTCTCAGCTAACTCCGTTGTATTTAATTATACTTTTCAATTGATACTAGCAGTAACACAGGGCTGTGATTAGTAACCCTTTTCTCACAGTATCTGTAGAGTGGCTTTCCATATTCACAAGTGTAAATCATCATCCCAGTTAAAGAAATGATTTATTTTTTTTTTTTTCAATGTAGTGAGCAAATCTTGTTGCTTTGGGACCAAGAAAGCGAAAGTGGGGATTTAATGTTTAATATAGTCATGATTTCATACACCCTTTAAGTATGGATTTTTACGTTGTTTTGATTTACCCTTCAGTGTTGTGCAGGGACTCAGATGAGATGGTTCATATAGTATGTTCCTGTGTGACTTGTTTGATGTTGGTGATACAGTGTCATACCTATTAACTACATCTAAATAATTGTTTTCTACAATAAAACAAATGGAATTCACAGTGATACTCAGCAATCACTTTGTTCAGAGGATGGAGCAGAGATGAAATTAGGAGCAACAGGTGTTAAGATCTGAAGGGGTCTTTTCTTTCGGTTAATAAATCATTAAAACTTAGTTATCTTTCATTATCATTAAATCATTAAAACTTAGTTAACTTTCCCAGAGTGACATTGTTAATTGTTTTCCAGGTGATCAAGCAGGCTATGATAGAAAGCATTGAATACAGAAAGGAGAATCCGTCTCGCTGCTCTGTGTCACTTAGCAGTGTCGAAGCAAGGAGATTCTTTAATAAGAACAATCTTAACAACAACCATACGTAGAAGATGTGTCACATGTCCCATTCCTTCAAGAAGCTGGTTCTATCTTTATAACTGGAGTTGTAAAGACATTTAAGAGCATCACTACTCTTGAAAAGGTCTGTGCAAATGTCCTGAAAACCTTTTCTTGTGAATTTTCAATATTATTTTGTATTTCTTTTTTTAAAAAAACATTTAAAACATTTCAGTATATTGATATTCTTACTTTAAAAACTATGTAATTAGGTTATTTTGACTATAAAGTCACTGAGTTCAGTATATATTTTTTTTTCTATTTTCTTACAAAATTGTAAACACTGGTTTCTTTTAGCAGGACAATTGTCTGATATTTAATTGATGTAAACTGGGCATATCTTGAAATGTAACACAGAATTAGAAACACAATAGAATACATCTCTAATAGCAGAGATGATACAGATACATACCTGGCCTCAGGCCTAGATTCCTCTCTGCTTTACATGAGTGAGAAGATTGTCTTCGACTTTAGTTTGAAAAGTCAATAAAAGCTGACTATTATTGCTAGTCAGTAGCAGCTTCCTCGTATATTAAGTTGCTTGTCTGCTTACTAGCACTGTTGCTTGCTTGCTACACTGTTGATTTCTTATACTGGAAGGGGTTTTGCTTGCCAGTAACTGTTGACTATATTGGCCCAACCAAAACTCCATCATCAAGCTTTCACCTTTTGTTTCACCTCTTAATTTTCTTCTGTGAGTGGTGGCTCTTAAACAACAAACGCTTTGTAACAAATGGCTGTCAAAGAAATGGGATCTGTACATCTTTAATATGATCAGTGGGATCCTCAGCTGGTTGTTAATGTTAGGAAAGCTGTTGTAGCTGATACTAAGAAGGATCTGCTCTTGAATCTTTGAATCACAAATATTTAAACAAAAATTGAAGTCCACTTTACCGTTGTTTAAGAGTATATACATCCACTCAGCAAAAAATCCAGCCTCTTGGATCTTCTATTTCTCTTTTGTTCCACGAAATTACATTGCTTGAGTTTTAGCTGGTAGCACCTGTATGTTAAGTGGTTATTAGTTCACGTGTTTCTGCCCCAAATGTTTCCAGGTAAATTAAAAATGATTTTGCATTTGATTATGATTAAAAGCAATACATTTCTGCAAAGGGACAGTGGCAATGTTTACAGTGGATAAATAAATTGTTCCTGTGTAAGAATGTGAAGTAGTTCATCT
Organism: Oxyura jamaicensis; assembly: GCF_011077185.1. NCBI lineage: Eukaryota > Metazoa > Chordata > Aves > Anseriformes > Anatidae > Oxyura > Oxyura jamaicensis. The sequence goes on along the minus strand of NC_048900.1, from coordinate 14,472,204 downwards.
GTTAAGGGCTATATTTAAAGTCTATTTTTAGTACTTTGAATAGCAAAAGATTGCAAATAAACATAGATTATTTTAGTACCATCTGAAAAAGTGATTAAAATTTTCATATTAGATAACTGTGCAAAGGGTAGTCACCTCCAAACACTTCCAGCCTCCTTTGGAATAATGTAATCAGCAAGTGTGAAACGAGCAAAAGGAACTGACAGGGCCACGAGGGGACACACATCACCACTGCCTGCATACCAGATCTGAGAGCTGCAAATTTTATGAATGTTTGGCTGATGGGTTTCATTTAAAACAGCAACAACCAACCAAACAAAAACCCCTATGGGATTAACTCAGTGGGTGCACCTGGTAGTCCCAGCCATTCTTTGTTATCTGCTTTCTTGTGGGGTTTGGAGAAGGTGGCAGGGCTGAACAGTTTGGTTGAAAGTGAACTTAACTGGGATTGTTAACGAAGAAGGACATGCAAAGGTACTTGTAGAGGTGAGAAGGTGGAAACCATCTCCAGCTGCCCTGTGTGCTGCTTGGCCAGCAGCAGGTTGAGGACAGCACTCCTTTCTCTAGGAATTGCATTGTGGTGAAAACAAGGCGTTGTGAGATAGTTCACAGTAGCACGGTCAGACGGTATGGGTGTTTCTTTGCAAGAACTGTAAATGAGATTTTGCTCTCTGGATTTCTGTTGACATTAATATGGTTCAGATTTCACTCTCTTACCTTTCTGATAGGGCTTTCAGGATTCTGGCAGACACAGATAATTGTCACAAGGGCATCACTTTGTATAAAGACTACCTGAAGCATATCCGATCTTGTCTGATAATTTTGTGACAAAACAACTTTTACTATAACTGCTCCTTTATCCAAGTTTATTGCTAATTCAGTGACTGTTCATTTTATTGTGAATAATTGAGCTATTTTTAATTGCTAAAATCTGTAAGCCCAGGGGAAGGGAAGTAATTATAATGCATAATAGATGCTGCATCATCCCTCCTTAAATCTACATGCAATGCTAGGTAATTTATAACATTTTCTGTATTGATTAATAGGTTTTATTTCTGTTTGACGTAATGCATGTTTAAAATCAAGAGAGAAAATAAAAGTAACTTATCTTAGTGCTGCATAATTTAAACATTTTTCAGTAAATTTTGGAATACAGGAAGAAACTGGTACTGTTATTGTAATATTCTCTTTATATTTTCCCCTTTTTGTTAATGAAATAATGTTTGTATTTTATATTTTGTAAGATGCACCTTCTCTGTTTTATAGAAGTTTTATCATACTTTACACAGTTTATATTATTAGTGTTATCAAACAATAAAAAAATATATTTGGCACCTACTGTTTTCAGTTTATTTTGATCATTTACATGATGTTTTCACTTTTTTTTTTTTTTTTTTTTGTGAAGGGATGTGGAACAACTTTGTGGTGTACATGGAACCTGGTGGAGAAGGTCACATGCAGGCAATTCAGGGCTTTTCTTGTTAGTCTTTCTAGTTTAAATGTTAAGAATGCAACTTCTTTGAGCAGCCCAATGTCTGGTGATGGTGCGTCAATCCATTTCAATCCCCGCTGTTGTATTTTGCTGCCACCACTCTGCCGGCTGCTTTGTGCTTTCTTTTAAGAGCTTGACAGCATGGGTTTGGATGCTGGGTTTTTACTATCTTTAATCTCAGAGTTCTTAAAAAGCAGGTAAAAGTTCCTCCAAACCTGTTTGGGTCAAATAGCTTTTGTCTTGTTGCTTCTGTTTGTTGAAAACCGAGCAGTCTGTCATCTGCAGGTGCTTCAGAAATGCAAGGGCATCATTGCGATGAGAGATGCATAAATACTCCTCGTTGCTCTTTGGCAAATAAAGCTAGGAGTCAGCTATGACCAGTAGATCTCTGAATAAAATAGTAGAGGCATCAAAAGCTTTAGGTCTAACATGCATATGGGGGGTATAACAAATTTTTTAATGTGCAGTGAATTCTTGAGCCCACCACCACAGGCACCTAGCACTGCTATATGGTTTTTCTAATCTATCCACAAAAGCAGGAGTCTCTTCCTCTGCTAAAACCAAATCTATCAGAACAAAACCTTGTTCTAACTTTTTTGAGCATTTGAAATGTCTTAGACTCTCCAGAAGCCCATTGGTAAGTTCATAATTATAATTTCACTAGTCTCAAACAAAGAAAACACACCTAATTTTATCTTAACTTCAAGTAGAAAAATTCATTGTGGTATGATCAGAAACTCAGAAATTGAAACCTATTTCAGTTCAGCTGTAGAGTCTTACCCAGTATATTAAAAATAGTCTGTAGTCTTAATATACTTAGTATATTAAAAAAGTCTGCAGTCTTACCTAGTATATTAAGAATTATGTCAAAGGGCAATAAAAATGAAAAAAATAAACCATAAAACCCCTTCCACTTCTGACAAGTGATGGGAAACTAAGAACACTTTTTTAGTCTTCTGTTTCCTGTTTCCCCATCTGTCTCCTAACCCTGCTTGATCTCTTTTATCCCTGTGATATTTTTTTTTTCCAACCAAGAATGTGTGTGTTTGGAGGAGATTCTTCTCAAATGCAAGTACAAACACGTGTGCTTGGGTGTGGATTTTCTCAAAATCTACCTGTAAGAGAGTAGAAGGTGGATTTGAGGGGGGGAAAAAAATACAATTTTGGCTATTTGTGCAGCCGTGGAGGTGCCCCCACCCTGGGCCAGGCCAGTGCCTGCAGAGCGCTCAGCCCTGCCGTTGGCTGGGCATCTGGGGAAGGCAGGCATGCATCTTCACAGAGCCAGGGGAGGAATCGGAAATAATTTTTTTTTTTTTTTTTAGAGGAAGTGAATGCTCAGAATGAAATCCTACTAAGCCGGAAAACATGAGAGCACAAGGACGTTGGCCTCAAGACTGTTTGCATCAGCATGTAGAAAACATTCTGGCAGGGAGCTGGGGTTGTGGCGAATGTGCATTCTGTTTTGACCCTGCATATTTTGTCTGTGGGATGCAACCTGGGAAGTGTAAACAGACTCTGGTATTCTCTTTGCAGGCTGGATCGCCCACAGATCTCAGCTTTTAGAGCACTAGCAGGCTTGATTTTGAGGCTCGGCTGCTCTGGATGAACAAATGGATGGGATTTTAGCAGTGCGGCACAGGAGGTTGTGCAACCAAAGACATTTACATACCACATTTGCTCTGATGCTCACTCAAAGCAAAAGCATGTAGACATTTCCTGAAGCTGTAAATTTACCCATCACTCTTACTGCTTTTTCATTTCACATACGGGTTAGATTTGTCTATCAATCTGACTCACCCAATTAAGTTGTTACACGCTGGCCCTTCTCACGCTAGGTAAGCAGATTGTCATAGCAAAGAATTCCCCATGACAACAAAACCATGAGACTATTTTGCATGCAGAGAAAAGGCAGCACAATGATAAAGTTCGCAGAGTGACCTGTTCACCTTTGGGCTAACCAAAAAGTTACAATTTTCAGTACAATAGGAACAGCAATTTCCTGTGTGACTGTTTAATCCCCAAGTGCCATGCTGCAGGTATTAGGCTCAAGCAGAAATCAGGGACCAAAGCCCAAGCCAGCAGACTTCTGCTCCCTTTAGGTCTTGTCAGATGTTGGAATAGAAGGGGAGAAGTGAAGAGCTGCATTGGGCTTCCATGCCTTGGTTGTATTAAAGCTCTTCCGCTGCCTTGGAGAACTGAGCGCTGACCCAACTTTCTGCTTAAATAATATTTTGCCTTTGATCATAGCAGTGCTCCTCGCATGCTTTCTCCTAGAAGCCTGTGGCCAAGCTAGAAACAGAAACTTGAGCACTTCAGGGTGACTTTTGACCTTCTTGTTCAGCTGAGCAGAGTAAAATAGGCAGCTGGGTTTTTATTCAGTATCAAACAAGAACTTTTGCTGTTGATGAAGTCACACAATTTCTTTCTTACCATTTTCTATTTAGCCTCACCTCTGTTCCCAGCCCAGCTTTCTGGAAGGGGTCCCTAGGACAGGTCCCTGGGGCCAGCGCCTGCTCTGGGGGGGGACGCGGGCATTTGCCCCCACTGCCAGGCACCCGTAGTGCTTCAGATGAGGAGGTAACGGCGCAGGCATGTTCCCCACCACACGTTATAGCCATTCTTTCGCCAACACATTGTTTAGGGTGTGTTATGGAAAAATATGAGAAAGAATTAATGTGATGACATGAAAAGAAATCGAGACAAGTATTTTGCCAGTGTGGTTGGGAACAAGAAACGCTGATGCTTTGCAGCTGCGGATTTAATACAAATGCCTCCTTCTGGTCCAGTTTTGCTAAATCCTGGGGATTTGCTGCAGGACATTTTTGTCTTAAGGCTGAACACTGTTTATGAGGCTAACTAATCTGTGCTAGCAGTCAGCAGAAACAGACAGCCTGAATGGCTGATACCTGCGTATTGGCAGACCTGGCCCCGAATGTCGATCTGTCTGGCCATGAATGTCCATCTGTCCAGCTGCCACTCCCATCCAGTCAGAGCCATGGCCCCGCGGAGGGCTGGGCCCCATTGGAGCCCACAGGGAAAAAACACGCCAGGGTCCATGTGTGCTGTGGGCAGTGAGGGCGGTTTTACCATCCTGGGGCCATTCACGTGGTGATGAACTGGCGGCGCACAGAATTCAGTGTTTTTCCATTTGCCTAGGAAAGCCAGTGGAGAACACTGATGAGGTGGTTTTGCCTCCAGCAACCTCTTCCCGTTTTCAGCAGGACCTCACTCGACCTTGGAGAGGTCCAAAATGTTAGTAAAGCTGACAAGCTCGTCAGCTGTTTCTCCCCCATTATTTTCCCTTCCATATGTAGGTGGAGATGCCTCTTCTGAGCATGTTTTGAGCAGGTTTCAATAACCAACGCACCACAGACCTGTTTCTCTTGTTGCATGCCCAGGTGTCATTTTTTCTTCCTCTTCCTCTTCTTTGCAGGTGACAAGGGAGTGTTGGAATCATTTCACATCCCATGTCTTCAGTGTGTCTATATTGGCCTCTTCCTTCCCTTCATTTTGGCACCAGAGCTTGGTGCTCTTTCCCTGGGTGTATTACTCTGTATGATCACTCTTGAGCCTGAACTATTTCTTCCTCATTTCCTGCACTGTGCCCAGCAAATGCTGTTCAGCAACAAGGGGGCAGTGGCCTCAGGGTGCCGCTGTGACAGCAAGATGCAGAAGCTGTGTGTGGGCATTGTGTATTCTTGATTCCCCAAGGGAACAATCTGTGCTCTCTTTTCCTCATCACCCCTCTGGGCGCTTTTGGAACAAGATACGAAGCACAGCAGCACTGCAGGGCATGGAAAGGCTGCCATCTCTCCTGCTGCCTGCCAGAGGAAAAGACTGCTGCTTGCAGGTCACCCATGTTCTGCAAAAAATGTAGGGGGCCGTAATGCACCGCCGCTCACCTTAGGCTTCGTATTTGCCAAATGTAAGTGCGGAGGGAAAACAAGACAATTGTATTTTTCAAAAATCCAACCTCCTCCTGACCTGCTCCTTGCTTTCAGGCCATGTTGGAATAATAGAAGTCGTCCCTTAATATTCAGCTGCAATGAAGCAAGAAGGCATGTAGGTGTCTGAAACTATTTTAAAAGCCCCCCAGTACCTGGTTAAGAACTATGATCTTTTAGATGAAGAATGCAGATACATGTTTATACAGATAAATGTATGTATTTAAAATTTATGCTCAACCTACTGAACTGTAAGTTTTCTTCTTGTCCCTGTGGACCAGAGCATGTTTTCAGCTAAAGGTAATATTAAAAGTAAAAATGATCACTGCCGTGATGCTGAGTTCATACAGGCAGCAGAGTGATGGGGTCAGGATCTGTCTTTTGGCTTGTAAATGATTTGATACCGGTAGTGAAAAGAGCAGCGGTGAGTTATGTGTGCAGCAAAACATGATGAAAACTATGTTTTAGGTTTAATAAAATGCCTAAGACTGGACAGACATGAAAAACAGGTAAACTCTGAGAAATACCAATTTGCCTTGTATCAGGTTTACACATGAACAGAGGCAGAAAGCATCCCTGTACCTTGAAGACTGCAACCTCAGCTGCTTCACGCAGCATACACTTTAACACACTGTTTTCCTTACACTGATGGTAATTGCCTGTCCTCAGTACTAGCCAAATTTCAATAAATTTGAATGACAATTCAAAGGCACAGACTTTAGTATACAGGTCTTCATTCTTCAGCACGTGCGTGGGAATGTGGTGGTTTTACCCAGCGGGGCAGCTGAACTCTACCACAACCGTGCTCTCACTCCCCATCCTCAAAGGAAAAGGGGAGGAAATAGGATGGGAAGGGCTCAAGGGCTGAGATACAGACAGGGAGATCACTCCCCAGTTATTGCCACAGGCAAAACAAGGCAAAACAGACTCTGTGTAGGGAGATTAGTATAATTTATTGCCTACCACTAGTCGACTAGAAAAGTGAGAAAATAAAAGCAAACTGAAAACAACAACAAAAGCAAACACCTCCTCCCCATACACCCTCTTCTGCCCCACCCCCCGCCCCCCTGGTGTGTGGTGCAGGGGAATGAGGAATGGGGGCTGCGGTCAGTCCCTGACGCTTCATCTCCCTCCACCGCTCCTTCATGGTCCTCCTCTGCCCCTGCTCCACGTGGCGTCCCTCCCACGGGATGCCGTCCTTCCCGAACTGAGCCTGCAGGGGCTGCCCACAGGCAGCGGATCTTCAACAACTGCTCCCACATGGCTCCGTGCCACGGGGTCCATCCCCCTGGAGCAAACTGCTCCGACCCGGTTCCACCACGTGCGGCAGCCTCCCCGCCCCCAGACCCCTGCTGCTGCGTGGGCTCCTCTCCACGGGCTGCAGCTCCGGCCCGGGGCCTGCTCCTGCGGGGGTTCTCCATGGGCCGCAGCCTCCTCCAGGCCACATCCACCTGCTCCACCGGGGGCTCCTCCACGGGAGGGCTGCAGGGGAACTGCTGCTGCCTGCCTGGAGCACCTCCTGCTGCTGCACTGACCTTGGGAGCTGCAGGGTTGTTTTTCTCTACATTTTTTCATTCCTCTCTCCCAGCTGCTGTTGTGCAGCAATTTTTTTTTATTATTATTTTTTATTATTATTATTTTTTTCCTCCATTTTTTAACTCTGCTCTCTCAGAGGCGCAGCCTCGCTGTCTCAGCTCTGGCCAGCAGCGGGTCCCTTTGGAGCTGGCTCTGGTCTGACATGGGGCAGGTGCTGGGCTCTGGTCATAGAAGCTGCCACCGCTTCCCTCCCTACCAAAACCTTGGCACAGAAACCCAATACAGGGAGTACGTGAAGGCTACCAGAAAGCTTCAGTTACAAGTGGATTGTACCCTTCCAGTGTCATGTAAACAACATCTGCCAGACATCGTCTTACTTCTCAGTGCTTGTGTTTAAAGAAGAACTGGCATGTTAGAAGAAAGGTAAGGTGAAACCTGTTACTGCAAAAATATATGGTGGCTGCTAAATAAGAAAAATATGAGAAGTGTGTATAAAAGGCTGCTAACTTGATCCTTGTATCAAACCCTGAGGAGAATTTGCTGTTTTAGATTTCGTTTTCTCTCAGATCAGAATGAGAAGTCTAGGAGTTGAACTACTTACATCATTTGTTTTGGTAAAGTTTTAGCATTTCACTTAAATGTGAAATTCCAACATTCACGTTACAGTATGATGAAAGCCAACTTTTCCACGATATTGTGTAATGTAATAGATTTCAGTCTGAAAAATTTAACTTAATTGAAATGTCTTTTTATAACTGCCTGTGATGTTGTAAGATGCACTTAGCAAAATGTGTTGACTTAATGGATGCAATTGAATCACCACTTTCTGATGGCAAACCACAGTGAAAAATATCGTTTACTAACAATTTCCATGTTCTCTGTGTGCCAACACACTGAGGAAAGCTGTTGTGAAACACAAAACTTTGTCCTATGAGTCCACAGGTAATACCCAAGTGATGCGCTTTTGCCTGCTGAATAAACAAAGGTTATTTAGGGAAAAGAAAATAGCAGCAAAGTGACCTTCAGCTCCCAGCAGAAGGAGGATACGTTGCTCAAGTGCCTTCGTAACTCCAGCTTTGGCTCCCGTGTGTTTGCCTTGCCACACTGTCTCCTGCTCTCCACTGCAGGCTGAGGGCTTTGCAGCGCGGGCAGCCTGGTAGATCGGGCTTTAATGATTCATGAGATTTTTTCCCGAGGCACAAACACACTGATAGCAGGGTGCTAGCACTAAGTGCCTCCAAGCAGCCTGATGGATTTGATTGCCTGTCAGATGTGGAGCATGTTACTTGCTGCACCCAAGTGAGTCCTTCCCATGACTCCAGGATGGGCCACCACGAATCAATCTATCAAGCTGGAAAAAAAAACTGACTACCCTTGGAATAGAAATGAATTCAGAGTAAAACTGGATAGTTTTCCTTTTTCCTTTATTGCAGGGGATGTCTGCCATTTGCCAGAAGATTCTTTTCAGGAATCTTATCCCCCAGATTTTTATACTTCTGAGTGTTATCCCAATAAAAATGGTTGTATGTCTGCTTTTTCATGCTGATAAATTATATATATGGTTATGAGACATTCATGAATGAATTATTGAACAGATGTGATTTTTCAGAGTCTGTTTAAGTTGAAGAAGATACTCTCAGTGCCTCCAATGAGCTGAGCCTCTAAGGCTATCTATGTTCACTCCACCTGTGGAAGCTATTTGAGATTGTTCGTTTAGTTAGTTAAAATACAGTTATTTGCCAAGCAATTTATGTTTCAATCCACTAGCTTCATTAATAGTCTGTAGCTATAAAAAAAACTCTTGCCATCCTGTAACTCACATTATGAACAAGGACAACTGCGTGTTAAAGCAATGAACCCTTGCTACCAAAGTTAGGAAATTTCAGATTTCCAATGGTTTTATGGTGCTGACGAATTGAAGAAGAGCTGTCAGCTCTTTTTCTTACCTAGTAGGAATTGGAATGAGCTGGTGTCCATACAGAGAGTGGCCTCGGCTGTGTTGTTGGTAATCACAGCCTGTGGTGCTCCCTCGTCTCCTCCAGTGGGGCTGTCAGCGTACACGTCTTAGGTTTCTGCCCTATCTGCACGTAGGCTACTGAAGGATAGTTGTACCTTGTGCTTCTGTTTTGGATCTAATAAATTCTTATGCCACTGTCAAGTTACGGATGGGCTGATAGTAGTTTAGGGTGAATTTCAACCATAGGCGACAGAAGTAAAGAAAATGTAGGACATCTACACATCAAATGAGGCAACTGCTGCTATCGGTCCCTGCTGAGGATTTGGTCTTAAAAGTCTGGAACTGGGGACAAATCCCTGCATTGTAACAGGGTTTTCTTCCCAGACTTCCTAAAATTTTGCTCTTTGCCCTGTTGTTTTTCTTGCCTTTAGGTATTTTTATGTGTAAAGAACTAATAACTACATTGCCGATATATTATGATGTATCACTCTTTCCTGATCAGGCCAGAAAGAAAATATGACTGTAGCCAGACTCATTAATTTTTACACATTACAGTTTTATATATAGATACACATGCAAACACTTGTATTTATAGTAGTTTGTTCTTTAGAAGAGACAGATCCAACACAGTATTCAAAATGTGTTGGATTAATACCAGCTGGTGGAGAAATCCCCAGCTTTTTGCGGGTTTGGGTTGTGTATTGGGCATCACCTTTTGTGTGTGCTCTTACCACAGATTGTGGCAGCTTTAAGTGCTGTCATTGACATAGCATATTTTCATACATGCAGTTGGTTAGCTGTTAAAAATAAATTAATAAAATAAGGGTTTGATACAGTTAGAGTGTAAAATACATGCATGTGCTGATATTATGATGGGAGGTTTGATCTTGATCTTAAGCCCCCCCCCCCCCCCCCCCCATTTTTTTTTTTTTTTTTTACCAGCAGTAATAATTCCAGGCAGTGTTTCCCAGACTTGCCTGCTTTTCTCCCACCTCTTCATTTTCTTCTGTTTCTGTTACTATGAAAGCTATGAGAACTGGATATACCACCTACTGGTATATCCATATCCTCATGGTATATACTGGCCTCTGGAACTTTCCATGTTTTGTAAGGAATAGGTGAGAATCTCTGGTTAAATGTATATTTTTTTCAGAATTTCACAGTGATGGGAGTCACACATCTGCTAGGATGGAGGAAGAGCTGGAACAAAGGATGTCAACCAGGAAAAAAATACATTTCAAGAAAAACTCAGTAGATTTGAGAAACAAAAGGATTCAGATCCAACCTCACGGTTACTTTAAGGACTCTTCAATTCTTTAAGGATTATCCACTATTACAGACTTCTTTGCAGATCAACTATTCATAAAGACTATCTATCAGTGTTGCATTTCCATGTCACACAGTGCATGTCTAGAATAGCTTCCGTAGAACTGGCTGTTGTGAAGTGACTTTGTGAGCAGTCAGCTTTGCGGCTGCGGATTTCATTGCTGCTTTGCAGCCCACATGGCTGGGGAACTATGCATTGGCCAAGTGACTGGGATTTTGCCATAAGCCTGGTGGCACGTCAGTATGGGACACAAAACAATTAGGCGCTTTCAGGGTTAGCGTAAACTAGGATAAAACACTTTAGAAAACACTGCCTTAAAACAAAGGTGATTTTTTCTCACTTTCTGGCTGGATTTGGCTGTTCTAGTTCTCTCTTAAATCCCTCTTCAAGAAACAGATAACTTCAGCTGCAAAGCTGAACTCAGCAGTGCTTTTGCTGTTCACACAGCAAGCACCATATGCTCGCTTCATAGGCTGTTTATGTGTATATAGGTATAAAGTACTATGCTTGGGTATCCTCCAGTTTGCATGCCTGCCCCATACATTGCCATAGATACCTACCATACCTGGACAGCCATCAGAAGACTAGTGAAAGTCATCCTGCTGTGTTTTTCTCTGGTTGCTAGCTACTAATGCTTTCAAACTCCCCTATTCTTCAGCCAAGCAGGACTACTGATTTGTTACCATGTTTTTTCCATGTGTGTATAGCATTGTTTTAAATCTCCAACCCAGAACTGAACAAACTTTTAGTTCCTTCTTAGTTAATATTTAACCATGCATAACCATGCATAACCATGCATAACATTAACCTGTGGTTATTTCTCAGGATGTCTTGCAATACCTTCTCGTTTCTATTTTTTCTTCCTGATGATGAATTACAAAATCCTGAGGATGGAAGACAATAAAATATGTATCAAACTGTAGCTCATATTCATCTTGATTGCTGTTTAAGAACAGTCATGCTAGGATCTTTATTTGTACACAAAACAACGTTTCTCATTAATAACTAAATTTGTCTTGGAATTCATTGAGTAAGTCCATAATGAAACTTATTTTAGTATTTAAGAAAAATTTCAGAATTGCTTAAAAACTACTAGAAATATCTATAAAGGTCCTGAATTTTATAAGGGTGAGATTTTAATGCCTGTTACAGTTCTGGTGTTTAGAATTAATACTGAATATTTTTATTTGATGTAAACAGAAGAAAGATTTAGTGAACTTTTTGTCAGTGTAAATAATTTAATTTTACACCTGAATTTTAAATTCAAATTTTGGAAACTCGTAATTGCATGTTTCATGTTTCTCAGTAAGAATTTGAACTGATATAGGAGCTGAAGGTATGGCTCAGTACTGAAATCTCAAGTCCTTTTTAACATTCTGAAAACACACACCATGGTGAACTTGGTAGGAATAATGACATATTAAACTCATTTTTCGGAGTTACTTTTACAGACCCTTGTATCAAAAAAAAGGAGGCTAGTTCACCCACATATGGCTACCATCATTATAGCAGTGAAAGGGTAAGTTAAAGTCTGTTTTAGCTCTAAAATACATGTCAAAGTGAGTCTGCAATTAAGTCCAGTGAATTCCTGCCCGTGCCACCTGTAACTCGACTTGATACATCATCCATTCATCCACTTGGGAACAAGAGCTATCTGCTGGTTCAGAAGTCCAACATTATTCATGTTTGCAGCAATGTTTAAATTTTGTTCCTTTTCCTCTTAAACAAAATGAATCAACCATACTACTTCTGTAACTTGAAAGTCCATCAAGTTGAGCCTTCCAAAAATATTCTGCTCTCCTCTGTGTGTTGCCATCTAAATCCCTGTGATAGAAAAGATAAGGCAGGCCCAGTAGTGTGGGCGGGGGTGCATAGGGTGAAACACCATAATTCAAACGACTGTAAAGACTTTTTATCCCGGTAGGTGAAGTGCTTAAATTCAGATGTCGTTTTTGCAAGTACTTTGAAGAAATTTGTTTACCTATTTCGCTGCTTGGCACTCACAATAAATGGTGTAAATAAATACAGAACACGCACTGTGTTGGATAAGAGGTTAATTTCCCTGTGCTTGAAAAATCTCATAGAGAAGATGGAGAGTGCTCTTCTACAGTAATTTATGCTTAGGGGAAAAAATGTAGAAGGCAAGAAAAGCAGCAGAGTTTTCCACTGATGGCATACTACTAGGAAGATCAAGCAAATTACAAAGGCAGCTTGAGGTGACTTTAGACATAAGCCAAGAAAAAAGTATGCTATAAGGAATGGAACAATGTAATAAGCTTTTGCTGTATTAATATATGCATGGAAGACTCTCTTTTTAAGCTAAATAATTCAACTGTATGTTAAGCTTCATGGGGTGAATAAAAATATTCTTCAGTTTGCAAAATTTCTAGTTAAATCAGCACCTTGCTGGCAAAGCAGGTACTTACATCCGTGTTGGTTTTTGCCAGTCACACGAAGATTGCCTGTTGTGCTAATGGCTTTTGAGTCTGTTGCTGTCCTGCTGTTAGGTAGAGAGCAATAGAAGGAGAAAAAGAAAAAAAAAAAAGAAACGGAAAAAAAAAATTATGCTATGCAGGGAGAGAAAAAGCCTGTGCTGCGGGATGCAAAGCAGCCTATAGACTTCCCAGGAATTATCTGCAAAGGCATGAAGACATTGAGGCTGTATTTGACTTCAGTGCTCTGTTGTCTTGCTATTATACCATGAAAATAGCTTAATTAAAGCTCTTAGAGCATTCCGGATGGAGCATGGCTTTAAAGCAGGTGTATATAGCATGAAACCTCCAGGGCTCTTTTTCCTTCTTCAGGAGACAGAAAATGGTCCATTGAGTTCTGTACAGGATGAAAATTTTGGGATTTTCTCAAAAGCACATTTAAATATGGGCAGCCTTCCCACTTATTATTTATTTCAGCAAGAAGCAGCTATCGAAAAGCTGCTATGAACATGGAAAAATACAGTTTAATAAAGTTATTAAAAGATTGCTTCAGCTTAATCTCCTTTCCCTTGATAAAATCATGCAGTGGGTTTACAGTATATTTTCCATGATGCTAATTGGGGTTAATCTTGGTGCATCCTTCATCTGTGTTCAGAAATGCTTTAATACATGCAGCTGTAGAAGAACCAGCCCATAGTAGTTAGGGCCCTTCGTCAGTGTTTCGGTATGCTGAAATACTGGTTTATCAATCTCTCATAATTCTGCAAAGATTTTATTTATCCGTATCGAAATCTATTTTTTATCCTTTTAATGTCTTAGCCTCAGTGAATTTCATAGGGAAATTTTAACCAGACTCCTTCCCCCCAACCCCATTTCTTTCTTTTTTCTCTCTGTATGTATTGCTGATCATCAGCTTGTGTCTGCAACCTGAAAAAGCAAGGGTATAGACCTTACTTGTTTAGCATTATGGTTTTCCTTTCTACAGCAAAAGGTTTATTTTTCCCCCTATGAGAGTACACGGAAGCTGCAAGTCAAGCCAGTTGCCTGTCCAGTTTTTCCAACAGAATGGCTCTTATATGGTACCCATTCATCAGTAGGTTACAGAAGCATTTAACATGTGTAACCCTGTTACATCTTCCCCACCCAGGAAAGCTGAGACACGTGGTGATGGATATTTCTGACAGTGTCTTGAAAGGTCTTTTTTTTTTTTTAATCCTTGAATGCTTGTAAGCTTTGTGATTAAGGTATCAAAAATATTTGAATCTTCAAGATACAGTAAAAGTCTTTGAACCTCCATTAGCATGTGCTTAAAATATGAACATTGGATATTCATTTCTAACTTCAAAACTAAGAAATCTCAGTTTAATGTAAGCTAGCCAAACTGGAAAAGGAGCAAAGCCTATAGGGGCTTATGGTATGGAATTAAGCATGTGCTCTGTTCAAATGTTCTTCTAAGGGGATGCATAAAGCTGAAACTGGGGCCAATAGAAGAAGCCAAGAGCCTGTCTGGCATAAAATGATCAGCAAAGATACGGGAAAGGAGAAAATTACTTATTTGCTCTGTTCAGGGCTGCAATAACGTGAGATATAGGTGCTCGGAGGCTCGAATCGAGGCTGGAAGGTGCTTCTCTCCTTTTAATAAACTTCACCCGAAATATGTCAGGTTCTGATAACTTACTTTTTGGCTTGCCTTAAGTCCAGTGTGAGCAGCGCTGTGCTGGGGAGGAGCCCACCCAAAACCAGTCTCACGAGCTATGTCCACTGGTTTTTGGGCGCCACCTCTTGGACGCTGCAGGTGGACCATGGCTTCTGCGGGGCTTGGGAAGATCTCTCAACATGCTCTGTTCATTTCACATCAGACATTCCGGAAAATAATATTGAAACAAACAAAATGTAAATGAGAACTTTCCACAATTTGGTCAAATTAGTCACGATTTGAATAAAAGAAGAGCAATATTACACCAGTGCTCTGCAAAGTGATCTTCAAGTAGGTCTTCTGCAAAAACCGGCAGCAAAACTCGTAGTGGTGTTAGCAAGAGCTGGACTGGGACTGCACGGCTGTATTGTCTCTGCATTTTCTATGTCATGCTGCTGAGCTTTTCTGTACGTTGCTGAGGCCTGGGACATGTGGTCAGGTTGTCTCCGTTCATTGTTGTAGGTGGGGCTGATGGATGGGATCTGCCCTGGAGCTCTGCTTGTCAATGAGGAGAGCAGTGAATATGAGTGGCAGCAGGTCATTTGAAACATCCCTCCAGCATCAGCTGGAAATTCAGTGACAGCACACCAAGGAAATAAGAAAAGTCTTCCTCTCTAAAATCAGTCTGTCTGCTTCTGTAAACCACACATTTGTGAGCAGAAACAGAATGCAATGTTTTAAATCAGATCGGGTTTATCTGGTTGTTTGTTTATGTTTGGATTTTTTCTTTGAGTGTGTGTTTTAATCCCTAAGGCTAGCTAGTGTCAGATCTTTCAAAGAAAGCTGATGTACTTTACAGGGTGAAAGTAGGCTGATATCAAAGCATCAAAGGATGAGAATCATCATCCTTTCAGTTAACTCATGGAAATGCAGGTACTTCTCGGTTCAGCTTTCTGTTGATTTTCTTTTTATTTGTCCAAACTCTTATGTAATTGGTTAGCTTCTCAATAACCAAGACAATGCATTTCAGTTTCTCTTCTATTGTTCTTGTGAAAGCAGATTTCCCTGCACAATATGTGTGAGACTGTTCGTATGATGGCCTGTGAGCCCCTGGTGGCATGTGCAGAGAACACTGAGCAGATGGAGATGTCTTTCTCTTGGGATCCCTTGCTAACATTTGCATGAAAATTACATTTGTTAGTTCCTTAATGTTGAGTGTTTGAGTGATTCTTGCAGTGTTATATGAGGAACTGCAGATGAAGGAGGTCTGCACAACTCTGGATGGGGTAGAAGTGTGCCATGAAATCATTTATTTTAAAGCGAACCTTTCTGCCCTGTGTCTGCAGTGTCCAAGCTGTCACAGTATCTGAGCCATCAAAGGTCACCATCTTTTGTGCCTTCTCATCAAACAGGTTCACATCCATGCTCTAAAGAGAAATTTACTTTACTTAATAATTAAGGGACTTGTGCCTTTTGATCACTTTCTACCTCTAAAGGGCATAGTAGCAGGAATCACACCACTGATAGTGATGTGAATTAGATACACAGCAGTTTTGTAGCCTTGCTTAAAGTCCTTGAAAGAGGAGCAGAAATTGAAAGAGTTAACTGCTGCTGCTTTTTACAACAGGGATTTATGCTGCAAAGCTCCAGAAATGACTTGTTAACTTACGGTCTGCCTCTGTTTGTGAGTTTTATGATGCCACCCAGGATTAACTGATTTTGCCATTAAAGGAAGATAAAATGATAAAACTAAAAAGCAGTCCATAAATTCCAGTAACAAGGGGTGCCAACCTTTGCATTTTGTTATGTATGGGACTTTGACATTTTAATGCTCCTCTTTATTTGCAGTTTGGCTCTAGCTGGGGGAGACAACATTAATTGCCAGGAGGTAGAGAGAGAGCAATGCAACTAATAACTATGTGAGTTTATAGGATTGTGGGTTGGTTTGGAAAAGCATGAGGATATACCTTCATATCAGTCTTTCTTAACCAGGTATTAAAGAAACCTTTAATGAAGCAATAGAAACCTTTAAAGTCCTGGAGGAAGGCCTACAAATCTTTGAAGGGTAGGCTGAGAAGTATAGGTAGTGAAGGCAAAGCAAAAAGTAATGGGATTAAGCCGCAGTAGTGAAAATCTAATTTAAATGTTCCCCTCCCCAAGCAGTCTTCATGCTTCTCAAAGGTACGGCTTGAGCCCCCATCCCACCTGAGAAAAGGCCAGGATTTTACAACCACTGTTATTCAGGAACAGGAGACCACCATTTGTGTGCTCTGAAGAAAACAGTAAGCCAATGCTTTCCTCGTGGCAGAGTTTGCAGTGACAGCAACCCTTTTTGGGTTGTTTCTCTTTTGGAACACATTTAGCAGAACTCACCTCAATGTCTGTCCAGAGTCAGTGCAGTCATTAAGAAGGAAAGAAATTGGAAATCAGTACATCTCTGGCTGGTTGATAATTTATTCTCATTACAACTTGAATTAACTAGGACAGCAATACCAGCATGGTAAGAGCAAAACACCAGGGAATAAAGTGACAGGAGTTGATTTTTTATTCATTTTTTTATTATTATTTTATTTTTCTTTAGAAGATGAAAAGGGGATCCCTGTTCCCTCCACAAACATATAAAGGGATTTATTGCAAGTGCACAATGATAACATCTCTATAAAGTACCATCCTATTCAAAAATTTATTTTATAAAAAAAATTATTCAATATCCAGTCATAATTTAAGTGGCCAGATTTGTTCTAGGTCCTGATGTAAAAGGTAAAATTGTTGTGAATTGATTATATTTGGGTCTGAATTTTGAGGAATGGATTACAGACCGGTTTTCATCAACAGAAATGTGTTTGAAGGAAACACTGCCCACCTAGGATAATTTCATTTCTTACTCTTGAATATTAGTGAATATATTGATGAATATATATGGCTGTCTTCCTGAACACAGCAGGGAGTTTATGTAATTATAAACCATTTGTGAGGAACCAGTATCAGAGCATGTTCAATAACATTGTCCTAGAGGATCATTCCTGTTTCCACCCCTCTTAGAAGATATATCATTGCCCATTTTCCATGCGGTATCTTAAAGACCTAATTTCTCATTGTCTGGATGATACATGCAAAAGTTGGTAGGCTTGGCGGTGTCTTTCTGCCTATCCACCTGCCTACTCACAAGGCTTCTACCACTGCCGTCTTATTTCTCAGTATTTGATTTACTCTCCTTGAGCTCCATGTGCTAAGCACCAAAACTGGAATTATTCCATCAAATCTCCTTGCCTTTTTTTTTTTTTTTTTTTTTTTTTTCTCCTACTAAGAAAATGTCCAGACTTTCCCAGGGTCAAGAAAAAGACAAGGAAAATAAAAGAAAGAAAGGTAGAAATTGAGTCTGCTAAAAATATGAACCTTCATGTTTTCTGTTTTCTTTCCTATTTGGCATGGAAGCAAGATGGAATAAAACTGCCAATTTTAATTGTTTAATCTGGAGTTTAAAAAGCTATATGAATGCAAATATTTCATTTGAAATAGAAATTTCAGGTAAATTTTGCACATATATAATGTTCACGTTGAGTCAAGGCACAGACTAAGGAAATTAGTTAATTTAGGGTTTTGGAAATTTGGGTGCACATCCTGGGCCTAATACAGAATGAGATTTTATTCCACTGATGTATTCAGTTATATTTTAGGGAAAAATGAAAGAGTCTCAAAGGAGGGTTTAGCTGATGCGTGCTCTGATCTGATCTCACAAACTGGAGATTTGAAGTAATGCTGTTATCAATTTCCTGAGGTGTCAATATGGAAGTATTTGCTCTTGCAGCATTTGTGCTTGGTTACGGCCAAGCGCTAGCTTGGTGAGGCTGCCGTCCTGAGCAGGTGTCGTGTGGCTCCTTGTCCAAACACAGCCTCTGCTCTCAGACACTTCAGGCTGGTGGTAGGCCCTGTCCTTGGTCCTTCAACAGCTCTGCAAATGCACTAAATGCAGTGAAAATGCCATGGATTTCCCTTCCTAATTTTAACCTCAGATTTGGCCATTAGTCAGTATTTTAATATAAGCAATAGATGGGAAAGGATAGATTAGCACTGAAACAGGCAATTTATAGGCCAAGTATGCAGTAAGCAACAAATTAAATTTTTTTTTAGGGCCTTCTTTTATCAATAATGTCAGCTCATGACATCTTGTTCAAAATTGCATTTTTATTTCCATGAAGGGAGGAAGACAGAGGGATCAAGATGGGAATGATGTTAATATGTCACATTGGGGCCCAGCAAACCTGCCCTGAATACTGGGATATCGATGCCATTGGAGAAGTTCCCATTTTCACAGAGCCATTTAGGTTGCTAAATTGGTCTAGCACTACATGAGAATTGAGCCTCTTCTCTAGCTAGTGCACCTGTCTTTAAATCTAAAGGAGTATAATGTGACAGATTGTTATCCTTCAGGGCTTTAAAGCATTTTAGTTGAGGGACCTTGAAAATTAAGTCAGATGGTCCTAAAATGGAGTGTTTGGGAATTTGCTTTCAAGGCTGTGTTATTAGTCAGGCCCAGGTTTGCATGAAGTACTTGAGGCTGCCTCCAAGGTAATATAAAGCTTTATTGCTTTCCCAGTGGATGGAGCTGTGGAGAAATTCTCTGTAGGAACATATTTACTCACAATTTGCTTGGGCGACATACTGTAGCATGCAATATTTTCTGTGGAAACTAAAAGACAGTGCAGACTCTTCTGGATGCCTCTCTCTCCAGATATTCTTTAACTTCTATTCTGTTTTTGACCTCTTTCTTTTGGTAGCTCGGTCCTCAGGAGTTCCCCGGCCCAACACGCCTGTGTCCCCAGATGACCACAGTGAACCAGGGTATTACATCAGGGTGACAGCAGGACTGTCTTTCAGGGCCTGCCTGCTGGCAGAGCCGGTTTCTATTTCTGAATGCCACTTCCAGTTTATTCCCGATGGTGAAATCCTTGTGGCCAACTTAATGAGGTTTTGGTTACCTTTGGGAAATTTAAAAAAGTAGTAATCACTTATTCAGAGCTAGTTTAATATACTGTAATTGGTGATAGGGAGAGAGTAGAGGGAAGGGGATGATACCTAATGTGTTATTTTTATGGAAATCATCAGTCTAGACTGGAGATATTTCAGTGAATAGAGAGCTAACTGGAATGTTGATAATGTGTTCATTGTGTCGCAGACAGGAACGGTAAAGGTAAAAAAGAGAAATTTGATTATGGAGTTGTTAAGCTACACATCAGGCAAATTTGTGAGAGTGTCTTTGGGAGATCCTCATTGCCTTCAATTCAAGCAAAAAGGAGGAGGAAAAGTACCCTTTGATTAAAGACAGCCAAAATAGCTGCCATCCTCCATCAAACCTCAGACTGTTGTTGTAAGGAGAGAACAAGTCAAGGACTTGGTAGTGTGCTCTTTTACAGCTTTCTCAACAGCCAACTTATTTAGGAAGGAGCTATGGGCTTGTGGGGGAGAGCAGACGGCAGGGGCCTGACTTCTCCAGTGACTAAGTACCAATAAGCAAAAAATCCCACCATCAAACTGACTCCTGACAATATCAGCTGACAATTCCAGATGTATTTAGGAGAACGCTACAACCATTGGTGGAATCTAATTTTCAAGAAAACGAGTTACAAGCTGGTAACCATGTTAAAACTCATAGGGAGCAAATGTAAATCCTTCCTTTAGCACAGCCATAAACTTCATACAAGGAGCTAGAGCAAAAACTAAAGTGAACTAAAAGGAGATGAATAAATGAACCTAAGTCTGGTGGTCCTGCCTTTTTTTTTTTTTTTTTTTTTTTTTTTTTTTTTCATCAGAGAAGGTAAATTGAGTTATTCAGATTTATTTCTTTAGAACTTTAAATAAAATTTCAAGTAACCATTAATTAAGGTTGGTTGAAGGGTTCAGGGAAGGGTCTGCATTGAGTAGAAAGGAAGTGTTAATTTGCCAAAAGATTGAAGAAAACTAAATAGTAGGATCTGTTGGTGGTTGAGTAATTCAGATATGCTTGGCTTCATGTGTAAATGAGAGAAATGTAATATTTCCTCTACAGCTTGTGACTTTCTGTATACATGTGCATGGCTACTTTCTAATCACTTTTTATGGGGTGAACAATTCAGTGGCCCTGGAACAAGGATGCACCTGTGCATAGCTTGTGCTAATAAAACTTCAGCTAGATGGGGGAAAAAATAAGAGATTATAGCAGAGGGCCCCAAAAGTGCAAGCACAAGATGCTACAGAGGCCTTGAGAGTGTGGAGCACGGAATGGCAACTGCTTGTCAGCTACAAACATGCCGTAAGTGGTCGTTACTGTTCCTTGAAGGGTGTAACCATGGACACTGGGTAACGCTGATTGTAGGTGTAGTAAAGAGAGCAAAGAACAAGTATCCAATGTACACTATCTCTGCCATATACAGTAAAACTTGGTATAACATGGCATTTATGTCCCAATGTACTTTTAAGTGTATCCTCTGGAGCAAAGAAGCAAACTGTACTCGGAAAGCCATAAAAATAACCCATGCATACCTAGGAATGAAGAGGAAGAAATCCCATTATCAGCTTTATAGCTGTTCTGGTGCAGAGCATGGGATGCTGCTGATGATATAACATTTGGTGAAGGGTAGGCATAGCACCAAAGAAAGGGGTAGCTGTGAGAAAGTTTTGCATATATCGGTTTTAATCATGTCATTTTTTTCAATAGAGATATTATAATTGGATGCTTTGGACTAGAGGTTCATATCATCATAGTTGGACTAATAATGAATCTTGGATTAGACTGTCAAGACTTTAATTAGGCTATCAATAAATTCTCAGCCCTATGTACCAGGTGTGTGTGTGCTCACACAGATTGAGTAAGGTGTTCATCTGGTTGCCTGCCCTTGAAAACTGCTGTAAATTCTGGGTGAAGCAGTATGTACGACAGATTAAGGGGCTTTTTGTGATCTTTCAGAATTAACAAAAGGTGGTACAAGGGGTTTGTCAAAACTAGGTATGTCACTACTAATGTAATAGTTGAAAAGTTATTCTTGAAAATGTTAATATTTCTGACCCATTCCTCTAAAATGGGGAGATGATAAGGCTAGCTAGGGCAAAACATCTAAAAGAACCTAGTGAAGCCCATTATCCAGGCCAGCAAACAGGGAACTACTTTGGCAACATCTTTGCTGTAAAGAACAGAATTGAAAGACAGAAGAAAATACTGACAAGCCAGCAGCAATGAGTGGTTGTCTCTTGAGAGTGTAATACAACCATTGAAGGGCTTAGAGGAATTGATCCTAAAGCCTTCACATCTTATTTGATTTGGGGCAGCTTCAACCTGCGTTCCTATTGCCTTTTTTAGGAGGCCATCTTTATTTCACACTGTAAGGACATGGCAGCTCAGAGAAGTGCTGGGTAATTCTGCTCGCATAGCTGGGCATTGTGTCAGCTATGATCGTATTTTTAATGAATAATAGAGCAGTAAATGGACTGATTTTAGCATCTCCTCCAAGTTCTCCTGTCCTGCAGCACACAGTACTCTTCTCAGATGATGTGGGATTTGTGTTTTGTTTTCGAATAAGAGTAATACCTCTTTTGTCAGCAGAAATGCCAAATCTTCCCTTTAACTTTGGCAAATTTACAGTGAGAATAGACTAGTGCTGTTAGGTATGTGTGCATATATTAAAAAAAAAAAAAAAAAAAGGAAAAAGTAGAAAAGTGGGAAAAGACATAGCCACATAGCCTTACATTCTTAAATACGCTTCCATTCCTAACGGTGAATGTGGAACCACAATATCTTGCTGTAGAAGTTTCCCCCACATCCACTAGATGCTACTGTTGCTCTGTAGGAATATATAGTCTACTAAGTTCCTTAGCAACCTCTGTAACTGAGTCTGAGGAGCTCTTTCTGTGCCAAACCTTTCCCCATCACCAACAACCTCTCCCCCATCCATAATTTACTTTTTCAATTGTTACTGTCACATCTAGAATTTACAAAATTGTCACTTAAGAGTAGAAAGTGACAATTTTCTTCTAAATCTCCTAGTTGTGGAGACCTTTTTTTGCCCTTTTTTCTAAGCACATTAAATGCATCCAGTACATGGCAACACTTTAAGGAGCAGAACAGCAAGAAGCAAGGCTATCTTTTTTTAACTCTTCTGTGGCTTCAATCCTGCAAAGAATGACTAATGATCACTGCATTCTGTGTAATTAGTACAGGGATCAAAGGAATAAACTGCAAGATCTGTCATTACTTTTGACTTTGGGTTGTCATGTTTTTGTCTTTTACTTTGTTTTTGTTTTGATTTGTTCTATTTTGTTATGTTAACACTTAGGAAAATTTGTTTTAAAGAAAGTTTTTTTCATCTCTTCTTTTCATTCTCGTCTTTTCATCTCTTCTGTCATGTTTGCTCTCCCTTCCTCTCCTCATTTAAGAACACAGCCAAATGAGAAGGGCTGGTGCAAGCCCTTACTGACTAGGTTCATCCAGTCACACACAGTCATGGCTCCCACTGCACCAGCTTCAACACTTTACTCATGCTGTCATTAATACAGCAGATAATGAACCCAGAAAAAAAAAAAAAAAAAAAAAAGAACTAAAAATAACAAATCTTTCTTCTGAAGAAGTGAACTTTGTGGCAGACAAACACTGAGTGGTCAGGGACTAGAGCACATCTTCCATCTTCTTTGGGATTTTGTCCCCCAGGAAGGTGATGCACTATATATACTGAAATCTCAAGTCAGTGGCTATCCCTGCAACCAGAGCTTTGAGGAACAGCAACAGCTTCCCAGGTTGTTCCAGAGCTCAATGTGCAGAGAATACTGGCCTCAGCAGGGTTAGGCTGTTTACAAGCTGGATCACAATCCTGTATCAGTCAGTGACTCGATGGGAGACCTCAGGCTTTCTGTGCCTCTCCAGTCATAGTTATTAAAATGCACTGTTCTGTCCTTCATTGTCACCATGTGCAGCGACCAGGGGGATGACCTTGTAGGCTGAGTATGTTACAAATGTTAATTAATGATAGACGACTTGCGCTGTAGAAGAGCTGGTTCTGCAGAATTTTGAATGCTCTTTTCAAAGCCCAGTAAAGGTATGTACACCAAATGCTTCATCCAAGTCCTTGGAGGACGGTGGTTGTTTCAAAGCTGTTAAGCAACTTTGAACAAAAGCCACAAAGTCTCTCTGAGTATCAGTGACATACATGTGGTATACTCTGTGGTCATACATACATACTTTCAGAGGAAAATTGCACATCTCTCAAAGCAAATCCGGGTGGCTTTAGTTCATCTTCCTAGTTATTTCTTATTGCCTTATTTTAAAACATTTATGTACAAAGTAATTAATCCAAAGCTGTTCATACATTTTCACTATTTATGGTAATAGTTCAATAAGCTGCCTTGATCAAACCAACCATATCTTTAGCAGGAACTATGTAATGTCTCAGCATCAGGAGAGAGGTAACAGGCAGGTGTGATTTGGAGATTGATCTTGGCTGCAGAGGCCACAAGAGAGGTGGGAAAGCAAGCAGCCTGGTAGCACTCGTGCTGCATGGGCCCAGGCAGGACTGCCTCTGTCTGTCCGTGGCTGGCAGAGAAGGATCACTGCAGGATCAGACCTTGAACCATCTTTTAGTGTTAGGAGCCTGTGGGATCTCTTTCCTATAAAGCTCGTCCAGGGTAAAGGTATTGTGGGGCTCACAGTCATCTGGCATGCAGAAGACAGCTTGGTACAGCTTTCTCTTCCATCGGAAAGTTTTTTAGCTCATGCCTCCGAGAAGAGTGCCTTCACCAGCAGATTGGTTCTCTCTTTGTCTTCCTCCAAGCTGAACATTAATATTAGTTAATAATTTCTCAAATTCTTTTTCAAAGGAGAGAAAAAGTGTGAATGGCAAGTAGTTCTACTGTATAACCAGTCCAAAATAATGAATATTTACTGGGATGAGGGAAGTACTGACTGTGACCCTGCTGGTTAGAGCGCTTGCCGGTTCCACTTTCAGTGAAGTGTTGCACAATAGCCCTGGCAGGAGCTCAGTTGCATGTCACAACATCTTTCCTTCCTCGCTACCACAGCTCAAGAAGCATGAACCAAGAATGTGAACGAGTTTCTCTGCATGTATTCTATATTTAGGCACCACCCTGCAGTGTGCCTTGTCCCAGCTTAAAATATGTGAAGTGTTGAAAGCCCTTCAGTTTCTTCCCTTGTAAGACAGTCATGCCTATTTTGTCACCTGGCTGAGAATCCAAGTCACTTTTGAGTGTTCCTGGGAAAAATCTATGCAAAGCTTCTGGATCTCTTCCCATCACCACTCATTTACTTCAGAAGATCATGAAAGATAAAAAAGAAAATTGAGAAATTCAGAGATGCTCTTTTATATCAACAGTATTCCCATCTTATCCTCCTGACTGCTTGTCTCGCCTGTGTCCAGTTGCACAGTGCACATGCATGTCTGTATGCACCAAGACCAGCACACCTGCTGTGTCTGAAGGGGCCCACACAGTCACATCTGCCCCCAAAGCTAAAAATTGAGTGGTTTTGGAGACTGTCTTGGGAATGCAGACCAGTGAGATTGCTGTTCTTTTGATTTTATTGATGCATTTACTGCAAGTGGCTGTTCAAATCACCCCAGAGACCATTTTATTCAGAAGATAAACATGATCTGATGAATAATATTTTTGTTTATGTGAAAGGTGTTTGATATTTTGAAGTTGTATACATTCTTCTAGCTGTTTTATAGGTATAATTTTCATTTGGTTTGGTTTGGTTTGTGTCAGGAATTGGAACTGGATGAGAATTTCATTGCTACAGATGGTGCCTTGACAGAAAACTTTGGTCTAGAATAAATGGAACTGAAAACTCAAATTATTCCCACAGGCTTAAAAGAGAATAATCCAAATCAGTAATGCAGCAGGTGTTGGCCATTTGTAATTCCTGTTTCCTCATTCAGGCAATATCAGGCAACCTATCAGTTCTGGGATTTGAGCAAGTTTGGCTCTGATGTATCAATGTCAGCAATGCCTTTTAAATCCTCTAAAAGGTAATATCTCTCTGTATGAATTAACTAGGGTTCAATCTGAATGTCAGTCAAGGTTTTATTAAATTTTCTTTTGCTATCCTTTTATAACAACTCACTTTCTACCTGAAATGAACAGACTAGGCTTTACTGGCATGTCTACTTGAGATCATCCTAATTTAAAACCCTTGACTGCAAACTTCAGCAACTCTTGGCTCTGTATTTAGAATATGTTTGAAATATCTTGATAGTCTTGGCTAGCTTGCTATTCCTCCTCATATTTTAAAGGCAAAGTTTGAGAATAGCTAATTTTCCTTGAATTCTCTTAGGAAACATATCTCTGTATTGTCAGGGCAATGAAGAACAACCCAAAGCCATGAAGCTATTGACTTATGATTAAATCAGTTCAAGTAAATACATAATGCTTTTAAATTTTCTAGATGAAAGAGCAGTGACTGGTCACATGGATTTCAAGAATTGCACCAGCATAGAATTTGTAGTGCTTTCTGATGATGATGGTCTTGGTGCCTAACTAGATTTTATTTCACTTGGTGACCCTAGTAGATTTTCAGACTTCAGGTTAGACATGCTACATATTTGGTATGAAGGAATGACATTTCTTACAAGTTTCACCCTGTGGTAGATTGTTTTCACAGTTGACTTCAGTGATAATAACAGAAAGTTTCTGAAAATTGTGTTTGTTTAGAAGTTCCCTTAGAATTGCCAACAATTCTTTGTTATTCTGGTATGAAATAAAATGTTTCATTTCATAAATGAAGAGACAAATCTTATCTGGAAGTGTTCTGACTATTTAATTTAACTTTTCTTTTTTTCTTTTGGTTAAACTAAGATGGTTGATTTCCACGTGGAGTAAACCCCCCAGAATCTCTGATTATGGGTAGGATTTTTGAACTGTGTGCATCAAGACAAGTCAGGGTTTGGTGTTAGCTCTGGAAGATCCTTACAGATGTACAATTTATTTTACTCCATTTAGAAGAACGCTGCTTGCTTTACCTGGTCTTCCAAAGATAAATGCAAGTTTTATTTTTTATCAATGTCTGTTCCTCTTTAGTGGTTCCCCCCACCTCTGTTCTTTATTTCCCCTGAAAATGTTAGTGATGGTATGGTGCAAGGCTTTCTTTTCGTAATGAATCTAATAACTATCACAATTAAAAACATGAAAAGCAAGAATTCATCCTTGTGGGACCCTGCTGAAAACATTCCTGTTCAATTCTGTGCCTTTCTATGATTTTCCCCTTTACAGAAGTATTTCAAGAGCTGCTAGGTAGTGATGCAGCAGCTGCCATGATGATTTTTGTGTAGTATTAGTTACTTTATCAAACCATATATGATACTTAATCAAAACTTTCTGATAAGGAAAATGCCTGGATACTTCAGGCACAAATGCATTTTTCAGTGCTCCTGTGGAGTGCATAAATATTGCTAGCTGAGTCACAGATAAGAGGAAGCTGAGGATAGGCCATCTGAAATCTGAAGTGCTTGGTAAGTCTGTGCCCATGAGGGAACAGAAACTCCCTCCTCTTGTGTTCAGTCTCATTGCCTAGTCAAAAAAAAAAGAAAAAAAAAGAAAAAAAGTCTTCCTCCTTAATAACCCTGCAATTTAGTATTTCCATTCTTTGATTCGCTTTTATTTCCATTTAATATGTTCAGCTCCTATTTCTGTGCTCTTATGCTCTCTGATAAGTAATTAGAGGAATGAAAGCTGTTGAGCTTGGATTAGAGGCCACATGTTCTGTGGGTCCGTGTGCTGCAGCAACACAGTCTTGCAAAACAATATGTCCTCTTACAAAGCACTGTGAGGAACTACTTCCTCGCGCCCTGCAGAAATCAGCCATGCTCCTCACATGTGCAAGGATGGATGCAGGTACATTGTGCAGGGTGGGAGTCTGGCACCAACAGAAACTGCACCTAAAATCAAATGCTGTGCAAATTGCCTTTCTTGCATTCTTATTTTGTATTACCTCAAATGCGGTTAGTTTGAAAGAGGCAGACAGCTATAACATTTTCATCATCCTAAAAGTGGTTCTTTTACCCTCAAACCCCTAGAAAATGAAGTTAGATTTTCTCTTTCCATCTTGGCTTCATATTGCATTTTCTGGTTAGAAAGTTTCTCTGACATTAAAATTAGAGCCAGGGGGAAACTTACTTTTCTGTGAAGATTTGTTTTTGCATAATTGAAATGAAGAATTGAATACATTACTTACATGATATACTAGCCATCCTTTATAGAAAAACAAGGTCCAAAAAGCCAGCTGGCAAAGGCACAGGTTGGTTAAATAGCTATTGTGTCCAAATATGGATTGGTTTGCCAAAATGTTCCCATTTGTCACCTATAGATGCATGCATTCCTGTAAGACGGAGGACATTTCATCCCAGTGCCTTCCAGTGACCACTGGCTACTATGACAGAATTTCTGCTTTGAACAGACATTACTACTCAGAATGAGGAATTTTATTGCAGCTATATAAAAGAGCAGTCAAAACCAGCGTGAAAACGAAGACATGGAGAGTGGAAAGAGGTTTTACGAGGCAAGGGGTGGGGAAGCCCATGCAGTGGGGATCACTTCAGCAAAGAATAAATCATGATAAATATATACATTGAAATAAAAGCAAAATATCACTCGGTGTTTCTGAAGGAAAAGAGAAAACAAAATGTGATGAAACTGGTAAAGGAGACTCTAAGGTCAGTGGTGTGTCTGTGCAGACAAGGAATTTACTCTGTGATTTTTATTCAGTGAGTCTCCACTATTTATTATTCAGAGGAGACTATGCAAATGGTAGGCATTAGCATTTTAACACATAGCCATGTTGAACTACTTGAAGAGAATACACTGAAGTCTATGAATGCAAAAAAGAGTTTTTCTCATCGTCCACCTCTACCTTGTTATGCCTGGTATTTGCAAATTATTTCAGACAAATGCAGACATGAGAGAATGTCTAATATTGGAAGTTGTCGTGTTGGAGATGTTTTTCCCAAGCTATGATACTGAAGGCATTTGTTTACTGTGAGGATGTTTGTCCTGAAATGCTTAATATGCAATTGAAAGATGAACCAAAAGTCTCAGTGGGTTTCCTGGTGGACAGGAAAGGACATCACCTCATACATGTGAAGAAACACTGCTATGTATGTCATGAATTGGCCACCTTACCCACGACCTTGGCTGAGAGCTCAAAGCTTCACCTGCAGAGAAAAATATTTTCCAATGGCTATTCCTTATCTCTCCAAATTTGAGTAGGCTATACAAATTCTAGTCCTATAGTGAAAAGGAGAATAACCATCTTGTAAAACCAATTTGGAATAATTCCTTACCTCTTAGCTTAATGGAAAGCCTACCTTAGGTAGAGATGTTGCACTCAGTTTGAGAAAGCAGGAAAATGCCAGCATTGCTTTAACTGTGCTGCAAAGATACTGCAGTGTGCATGCAGAGATGCTGGTTAAAAACAATTTTCACCAGTACAATCTAGCCTAGTTTTTGGAAAGAGAGTAAATTGCATATTGGCAGATATACAGCATATATACATATGTATAGTTTTTATACGTGTCTAGTTGGAATTTAACTACCATATAGATCTAATAGTGTCTTTAAACATGTTATAAAACAGATGCAGGGATTATGCAGAGAGTGGACCACTAATGAAATGAAGCTACATATCTCTGACTTGTGGGCTTTCAAGTCAGGGTGAACTTACTTTCTGCAGTCTGAAAAAATGCTTTATACAAATCCATTTCTCTGTGTTGATTAACTCAAAACATAGATTTTTGAGCTGGGATTCTCTGCACAGTGAGTAAGCATTTTTTGAAAGCTTTCAGGTATGCAGCCTGGTGCTTGACACACTGCTGTCATGAGAAAGAAATGTACTTTGTAAAACAAAAGCCTGAAAAATCCCGAAATGTCTTAGATGATAAGAGTTATAATTTCTGAGATGAGGGCCAGCACTGGCAAGCAGATGCTAAGAAGATGCTGTTCAAAGTGATTGCCCTGTCTTGGTTTAAGATAAGACTCAAGAAAGGACAGAAAAGCAAGCTGACCTACATCACTTTGAGTTTAAGTACTCTGACAAGTAGTCTAGATAAATGATGATAAAAATCCTTTAATCTATTAGAATGTTATTTGATTTCTTGATGTTTTACGAAGAATTCTTTCTGTTTTCCTCTGTCTGTTAAAACTAAGTTGCCTAGGTAACACAGAAAAGGAAAACTGTTACGATGCATTGTGGTGTTCAGTGTAACTCAGTGATCTGACAAACAAATATGGTCCAAGGAAAAGCAGCCTTTCATTGTGTGGTTAGATTTATTTTGCTGGGTGCTAAAGTCTATGAAGCGGCAAGATAAAAAGAGGTTGTGGAAATCAACCTTCTTCATTCCACACTGGCTTTTATCTCACTCTAAGCATGATGGTCTTAACAGCCCCATTTTTGGGGCTTTGTAATATTAGTTTCTTTCTATGGGTAATCTCTTTCCAATTTCTTAGCAGTTGATTAAGTTTTTTTTTTTTTTTCCTTTTTCCTTTTTCTTTCATGCTGCAGAGAAAAATCAATAGAAAAAAACTTGCTAGCTCAAATTCAATCTTAGTTTTGGAAAAATCTTAAATAAATAAAAAAAAAGGATAAATGAGGCTATAGGTTGAGGCTAAAATCCACCCCATCCTTGTCATGCTTTATTTTTAGAAACTCCTGTTCTGAGCTTTGTGTTCATAGCTAAGATCTGATCTAATTGTTCAAGACAAAGAATTGTTCTGGCTGTCTCTCAGAGGGATAATCCCTTATGCTGAGGAAATCTTTAGACTTAATTAAGAGAGTTTTATCATTCCTGTTAACTTCCAGAGTGGCACAAAAAGGCCATATTAATGCTCAGAAACTCTCACTATTCTAATCCAGTGATATTAAGCAGAGGTTTATTTCAATGGAGGTAACAACCCTCTCCACGTGTGCCTTGTTTTGCACAGAGTGGCGGATTATTCCTTTATCTCGTCTAGAGATATAACACCAAAATTTACTGTACAAATAATTATTTTCACATACTTAAAGTGGTACTGAATTCTGGAGCCTGATTGAGTTGTCATTTTGATGTATATATATATAAATATACTTTGAGTTTATCTCTTATAAGACTTTCTTATTTTTGTTACTCTAACATGAAATGTAAAGATATGCATCTGATCAAAGAAAGCCCCCTGATGTTTTATGTGACGTGTCTTTCTTTGACTAGGACAAAAAATAGATCTGAAAGTCTTTTAAAGTCTAATCTGTTGAAAGCAGAACTGTACTTGCCGTATGCATCAGATCTCAATTGTTTGAAGTGACTTAGGATTTTCTTATCTGACTTGACATTGTTTTACTTCATTGTTCATCTATTTAAGATAAAAGAAAATCATTACTATTTTAAAGTTAACACAAAGAAAGTAGTAATGATCAACACCAGAGGTTTCCATTACCTTGTCTTTAAGTTTTCTGGATGCTTTTGTTGAGTGTCTCTTTGTATATTTTTTATGTACAGTTATATATTCATGTTAAATTACTAGTA
This sequence comes from Oxyura jamaicensis, assembly GCF_011077185.1. Lineage (NCBI taxonomy): Eukaryota > Metazoa > Chordata > Aves > Anseriformes > Anatidae > Oxyura > Oxyura jamaicensis. Next base: position 14,441,354 of record NC_048900.1, on the reverse strand, counting down.
TGCTACATTGTGGTATTAAAGAGCTGGAGGACAATCTTTTGTAAACATCCAAAACTCCTCTGGGTCTTCATTTTGGTTTGCAAATTTGGGCTGAGATTCCTAGAGAAAGAAACTCTCTGAAGATTACCAGTGTCTTCTGCTTTTGACTGGAGTTTATATATCACTTGGGCAATAAGCCTTAGTAGCAGTGAGAAACTATGGACTTTAGAAGCTTACTTTTGGCTTGAGGTTTCTCTGAATGATCCCAGCTCAGCAATGCTTGTCCAATAATCAGTGTCTGTTTTGCTGCTTATCAAGCAGAGGAGTTTGGATGCCTTCATGTTTTGGTATAGAGCATCCAAACACTGATGCAAAAAAGTTCAGAGATTTTCCGTGTGTTATGAATGTTTCTACAAATTCCTAGGATGTCTTCTTTCTGCAAATCTGGATTTAACCTGTGGACATTTTATTTCCAGTCTTTGAACCATCTGGCTAAGTTTGCCTGGAAGTTGGCTACATCCCCCTACATCTTGCCCTGGACCGTGGAGGAGCAGCTGTATGTTGCCTGTAAGACAGAACTGCTATATCTACTGCTTTACATGTTTTCACGCCTTATGTTTTTGGGTCATGGTAAGAACTAGATACACTGTTCATAATGTTGGGAAGGTCAGCTACTGCTGCTTGTGGCTCTGTCCTTCTTCTTCCCTCATTTTCTCTATGAATCCTTCCTTAGAACCAGTCATTTTATCCTGAAAAGAGATTCCTAGACAAATACTTATTTGAAACTTACACTTTCCAATGAAAAGCTCTGTTCTTGAAAGATCTGCAATGAAAGGATACATTTTTCAAAAGGTTCCTGATTTTCTTTACTCTTTACTCATAAATAATATGGATAGGAGAGGGAGAACGGAGACTTTTCAGTGGATGAAAGTCTCTTCAGTTGCAAAATTATAATACACATTTGCTGTCTGGACATAGTTGGGGGCAACCTGCTCTAGGTGGTGCCTAGCTGAGCAGGGGGGTTGTACCAGATGGCTTTCGGATGTCTCCTCCAACCTCATCCATTCTGTGTTTCTCTGAAAAAAGAGCACGGGAAGAGCAGTTAAGTTTCCTTCCGTGCACCTTGTCTAGGGAAGCAACCCCCTGGCTGATCTAGTGAGATCTACCATTTCTGTTTTGATCTACTTTAGCTGTTTTACACAGGGCTTTTAACATGGGAATTCTTCCCAATCAGGAAGTAATTATAATCACAGTCTGAAACATTTAATGGAAAAATAACCACATTTTTATTTATTTTTTTTATTGCAAGCATATGTTTCTCTCTTGAGTTTTTAAAGATGTTGCTACATCATCTTCAATCACAGAAAGGAATGAGCCATGACTTTTTTTAATGAAAATGCTGATCTCCTGTTTATTATCATAGAGCTAAATGAAAAGTTTCAAAGACTGACTTGGTTGAATAAATTTATTGTTTAGTCTGTGAAATGCATCACTTGTGAGCAGTTTGATATCTGTCTTCATGTTTAGTTTGATTTTTAAAAGCAGAGGAGATCTTGTCCTGCTTAGTATTTCATCTCTTCCTGGGTCTTTTCTGACTTGTGATAGATGGTTTTATATGGTAAGTAAACCAGTGCTGAGCAGTGAAGAGTGTCTGTTAGGAATGTGTAAAATGATGCTTTCCTGCCAAAAGGGAAGCAGTGTTCAGGTTCCTAGAAATGGATGGATTGTCCACAATGACAACTCCTAACTCCTGTGTGTTTCTTTTCAGCTCCTGTGAAAAGGAGCTTCCTTCTTTCTTTTATCCTCCCTCCCTCCCTCCCTCCCTCCCTCCCTCCCTCCGTCCCCTCTCCCTCCCTCCCTTCCTCCCTCCCTCCCTCCCTCCCTCCCTCCCTCCCTTCCTCCCTTCCTCCCTTCCTCCCTTCCTTTCATCTTTCTTTCAAACTTCCACTACTTTATTTTTAATGCATGACAATGTGTTAGATAGACAAACCAATTTTATTCCTTTTCTCCCTTACCGCACAAGAAAAGCGTGGTTATTCTCTGTCTTACCCAGAAAGATCATGTCCCTGACAGCCTCCTCTTCCATCTTTCTCTCTTGCTGTTGTATCTTGGGAGGATGATGGCAATCAGAAGGATGAAGTCAGTCCCCTGCCTGAATGCTCCTCTCAGCTGACTCAGCTGTGTGCCCTTTGAGAACTGGGGCACCCCAAAGTCACAGTAATTCCTTTGTGTCTCCCTATGCCATACCTTTTCATGCACAAGGAGGCAATGGTAATTCCATGTCATCTCAGTTATAATAGTGATATCAGATCTTTCAAACTGACCAGTTTCTACAAGACACTCATAGCTGGTTTAAAAAAGAGTACTTAACTGCTTGGCAGTAGCTAATACTCTTCTGCTTGCAATAATCTAGGTGAATACATTAGTGCAATAGCATTTGCTCAGGGACGAATGTGAAGAGTGCTATTTAATACCTAATGTTAGTTGGCTTACTTGTTCATAGAGAGTGGGTTTTCAATAAACAAAACATTTACCATGATAATGATATAGCAGACACACACTGTGCCAAATGACTGTTAAAAATAATTTGCTGTTGGCATGGGAAAATTGTCATTTGTAAGTTGTATAACAATACTGCTTTTAACGGCAGGTACCCAAAGTACTTGAGATTGTCTGGATTCTGTTCAAATATATGCTTTCATAACCAATTATAAAATATTAACTGGGAAGGTGAAAAAAGGGTATGTTTTGCACTCTTCTGGCTTAAATTTCACAGCTTCCACACTTAAAAAAAATTAACAAGGATGAACTATAGATTTAGAAACTACAGAAGTTTTCAAAATTAACCAGCGAAGTCAGTGTAACAGGGAAAAAAATCCCTCTTGCAAGTTCACAACCCCTTCCATCTCCTTATTTCACTGTATTTCCATTTAGAAACTTTTTGATGTAGCTGAAACTCTTTCTGAATCAATATAGCTAATTGCAACAACGTGGGATATCTTTAAACATGTAGGCTTTAGAATCTTTTTTTATCTGTCCAAAATCTCTCCTTAAACTTTCCCATGCGAATAAACCTTTACTTTATGCACAGTTGGTTTACCTCTCAACTGTTGCATGCCAGTCCTTCCAAATTTCAGGAAACCCTTCAATATAGTGGTTTCACCAGTGTACCATGAAAGACTTTTTAGACTTGCAAAATTCACAGAAAAACTCATTTTTTTCATTCAAGCAGTTTTAACTTGATTTAGGTGATTTCAGGTTTTGCCTCTATGTTGTCCACATAATGATAAATGTTTTCCTTTGGTTTTGTTCTTCTCTCTTCTCTTTTCCTATATTAAATTTTGCTGTAATAGATTTTATTATTTGTGTATGTTTTCAGGGTAGCTTTTCTGCTAGATGTGGTTGGAAGAAACTAGAATGAGCTTCAGCTAGGCTGGGTCCCTTGATAACCATTTTATGAGCACTGTATTTTGAGTCAATGATGCACAGTTACAATATGCTGGCTATTTAGAAGGCAAGCAAAGAGCTACATGTCCCTTGAAGCTTTTTCCTTTGCTGGAAAATATAAGAAATATAAGCATATATACAATGTAGCCCTAACCACTTTTTGCCTTTATTTACTGAATGATGGGAGCAGAAAGCTCCTTCACCTTTGGGATTTCATGTTATGTTCTTTTTTCATCCTGTTAATCTCCAGTTATGATATTGTACAATTCCTGGTTAATTTAATTGCTACCAGATAGAACGAGACAAGCTATTGTGCTTTCTTGCTGATTTGCCTGCCTTCTGGTTCACTCCTGTATCATGTCTGCCAACACAAAATTTCACATAAATTCTCAAATATCAGCAAACCAATGCCAGAGTTAGGCTTGGGAAGACTCTGAGCAGTTTCTTGTAGCAGTCAGATTAGTGGCTATACCTAACGGGCAGTCAACCAGGTCAAGCAAGGAGTCCATACATATAAAGACCAAATACTAAGATATATTTTGCTTTAATAGAAACAAGACAGTATTAATGTGTACTAGTGTGGGATGTCAGCATGATCCCTTCTGCCTCTCCAATTCTGAAGAAACAAGTAAGCACAGTTTGTTAAAGTTTTAGATACCCAGTCTAGAGGTGGCTGCACCTTTGCTATTTTGTAGTCAGCATTTATGATAGGCTGCATGGATGAATTATGTGATTCTCTACACAGTAGGCAGGTTTGCAACTCCATTTTCCTTGATAGCATATCCATTCAAGTTACTATCCATCAATGTATCTTTTTTTAAATAGTCTGTTTCTCTTTGGACTATCCATTTTGTTATATTTTTCTTCAGATACAGATCAATATTCTTTTAAGGCATGATTATCTTAGTCCTTTTTTCCAGACATGGTTCCACATGACCTTAAAACTTTCTGCTCCACACATACATTCTTACTTCAGGATTCCCAGATTTCTATGCCCTGGAAAATCAAATTACATAACAGAGGTAATAGAGTATCTTTTGATATGTTGTATTTTATACATACTATATAGACATATGTTGTATTACACAAATAATACCTAAGTACTTGTTATTCACATCTTAACAGACCTCTGTTTGTGGCAATGTTATCAGTAGTTATCAGACTTATACTAAAATTCATTTGACATCCTTGAGACTACAAAACCCTTTTCTGGGCTTCCTGCTTATTCAGTTGTGTGCTGTTACAAGAACACCACTGTCTCCAAGTGTATGAATAAGCCTACCAAAGGAGTAAAGGTATTTTTTTTTGCATGGCTGTACACATGGCTTATAATTTCACTAATCATTAACAATTTTGCTTCTAATATTGTGTCTAAATAACTCCAAAGGAAGAACTTGAAGAAAATAAAAGTGCTTTTAGATCAGACAGCTTCCAATGGACAGTTTTAGGTAAGATCACTATGAACACAGTCCCACTGAAGACTGTGGCAGAGCTGCCAGACAACCAGACTACACTCTGACTTGCAATTAGGAATATACAAAGAACAACTTCATTGCAATAATTCATCATAAAAAGTCTAGTTTTGTCTACCTTAGCTGTGGGGCAAGGCACTAATCCAAAGCAGAATCTGACTGCCAGGATTTGACCTTGCACCAGTGATTGCTACTAGCAAATATATATGCCTAATATGTCCATATTATATACAAGTAGCATGTATTTCTCTCAAAGTGCTATTGCTTCTAAGTTTTGCACTGATATTGCTGCTACAATACAATAAATTATCTGTCTGCTATAAATTAACAAAGCTGCAATACTCAATGCCAAAGGTAAATCATGATGTATCTACACTCATAGATCAGGGTGGCAATGAATGATGACTGCTTTGCAAAGCAGAATGCCAAATTGATTACATATTGCAGTAGTTGGAATATAAAGCATCGTACTAAAAAGACGTAATGCATAACACTGTTTTGCCTTGGGAGAATATATATATATTGCAGGTGAGGTAGAGGGGATTCTGGTGGCATGAACAGCTCACAGATGACACAAACTCAGCAGCACAGTAAATCAAATTCTGTCCTTGTCTATTCAGTAATCACCTATGTTTGCAGTTTACTGGTTTTGCCTTGCTCTGAAATTGTACTTCCTTCCATACAAAAGGTGGTGCATCCGGCTGAGTACATGTGGTGATATGCTATGATGGAAAAGGGACTCCTCTGTTCTACATGGAGTGACCAAATGGAACTCTAAACGTCTAAGCAATTAGATAAGGACCTTAGTCATCCTAGCATGCTTTGCAGCTTTAGATTAACCTCCTTGTTTTCATGTTGGGTAAATTCCAAGGGCCTTATCAAAATCAGAATGTTACACCTCACGTTGATGAAATGAGGAGGGGACCAGGAAATCCCTCTGCCTTCATGACAGCAAGGAGATCCTGTGCTTTCTGAGGTCCTTTGTGCTTTGCAGCCTTTGGTACGCTACTCCTAATTTTTGGAGTTAGGAAAATTTTGTTCTCCAGGATCACTCCAAATCTGGAAGAGGAAAAATTGTTTTAAAAATTGTTATTTCTTTTCTCTCTTCTGGAATATTCTCAAAGTTCTATCACATCAGCAGTTCAGCTTGAACCACATTCTGAAGTCCTGAACTTACAGCTTTTTTGGCATATATTCCCTCCATACTTGTCACTGCATAAGCATGTGCTGTTATATAATCCTGTTGTCCTGTTATATCTCCATCAGTGAGATATAACATATGACTTTTTTTTTTTTATGTAATGTTAATACAGGTATGGAGTTTTTTGTATAAATAGGAAATGTTTTCATTCCTCTTTTTAACTGATTGCAATAAACAATTTTTAAAAAGCAACACAAAATATAGAGGGAAAAATAGTTTTTACAAGTCATCTTCAGTCTGAATTTAGAGGTATTTATACTAATTAATGTAAAATATAAAGTACAAGTGAATGGCAAAGTAACAGAAAACCACCAAAGTAGGCCCATATTATGTTTTTGGAAAATTATAGGATGCAAGCAAGCATCCATAGATGATTAATTGATTAAGTGACCTGATTTTCATTTATACAAAAAGTCATATTTACACAATTCTAGGACAATAAATTAATTAAAAAGCAAAACAAAACACATTTTAGTGCTACTACAATGAAAGTGTACTTCAGTGTAAATATAAATCAAGACCAATAGATTTCTGTCTGGGTTATCATCTAGGGCCCAACCTTCAATACCCATGCTATAGTAGTCACCATGGGATTAGGCGGATAATTAAAGGGATGCATTCTGGTTATCTAAAGAGTAGAATGAACTTCTGGCCAGCAGTTTGTGTGGGAACAGGAAAAGATATTAAAAACTCTGACATTTCTGGCTAGGGCTTTGAGCACCTTGGTTTACTGGGAGGTTTCTCTGCCCTTGGCAGGGGGTTGCAATCAGAAGATCCTTAAGGTCCCCTCCAACCCAAACCATTCTATGATTCTACGGTAACCACTTCTGTTTTTGGAGATCATCCTCATCAGAGATTGCTTCCCACTGAATTTCATTTCTTCGTGGTGGTGAGCTTTGAAATGGTCAGTGCCACAAAGAGCAGCTCCACCTATCCATTTTGGCTCTTGTCTGTGTTCAGAGGATGTTCTCCAGGGAAATATCAGAGGTAGTGGCAGGGCAGATCTCCATGTCAGTCCCCATTTCATGGCCGAGTATATCCTCCATTTAGAGAGAGGAGGTAAACGACTGCATGGACCTTTACTTCCAAAGCTTACCACAACTTTCACCAAATGCTAATGGCAGCAATATGATTTTATATGCATCCTCCCACTCCTGCTCCCTTACCATAACCCCATTTGTAAGACCTTTTGTAATAAAAAGATATAAATATAGGTCAAGATACAGTTTCACCAAAAGATGGTGCTAACGTATCCGCAGAATTGGTTAGCCAGAACTGAGTAGAGAAAACAAAATTTGTCATGATGTAAATGTGCTGTGAAGAGACATACATTTTAAATAATGAATGAGCATTTATATTTGCTGTATGACAGTGTGAATGTAAACAATTTAATTTTTACAGATAACGTTCAGCTTCTGTAAATGGATTATTAGATATTAGCAGCTTTGTGGTATCCTTCAGAGTTAAATAGGATAAATGAAAATATATGTGCATGGTAACCTTTACATTTTGCAATTATATTACAATTTCCATGACCAACCTCTTTTCCCAGAAAACAATAATTGAAACAGCACAAAAAATACCAGAAACGTGTAAGCAGGATAAAGAGACAAACTGTACCTTTTTCCTAACCATATTTGCATGTTTACTTCAATTATATTATGTTAGATTTAGCCTCTAAAATCTTGACACTTTTCCAGAATCATCATCAAATGGCTGTGATTAAATGTTGGGAGATGCATTTTGCTGGCAATAACACTGCAAATATGATTAGGCAGTGACAACAGAAAAGCAAGTACTAAAAACATGAGCATTACCCAGTTTTGTTAGTACAGAAATCCACAAGATGTCTTCCTGCATTTACGTAAGCAAAACCTCTCCAGGTCATTCAGTGGTATAGTTATTTCCTTGTCTGTCCACAGTATATTTATGCCATGATCTTTCAGTGGGCAAGAATTGTGATGTGGGTATATGTGTGTTGATTTCCACATCCAAAGGAAAGGGGGAGGAAGTGCTACAAATTGTAATCTTTTCTAACAGAAAAGGATCTCACTTCATTCTTGAGTTTAAATGCAACATAGTTTTTGAAATCATACTAAACTAGAGATTGCCAACAGGCAAAAAATACCCATAATGTTAAGGAATGTAACTGTTGCTTGTTGGCAGAGGCTTTCAGACTCTCAAAATTACGGTGGATTTGAGTTTTTCCTATGTTCTTTATTAATTCTTCTGTCAAAAAGTAGTGAAGAGAGTCTTGGAATAACTTCTTCACTTCAGCGCTTTTTCATCTCCCCTCTCTACATTGCTAAGTTATTCCTGTCAAACAGCAGATCCTTCAAGCTCATAAAATATTTCTCCAAGTGTACGTTTTACATTTTAATTTTACCCCAGTGCACTAAATTTAAATCAATTTAAAGAATAATCTTGGGGAAATAGCCCTCTTCTCTCATGCAGTGCACTGAAGTTTCTTATTTATCTCCCAAGTACTTATTTATAATGAACCTAGTGTAGTCTCAGTGCTGACAGAAAACAAACAATGACATCTTATATGATTTTTTTTTTTCCCAGATACTTTCATCTACTTGCAATCTGGGAGGCACTCTTTCCAGACTGCATGGGCAGTACCTTCCTTACCAGTAGACTATTCATAAATCGCACCACACATCATTTGATTTTGATGTTGATTTTCAAGCTAATGGTTTAAACTGGAGGAGGTGACCTTTTTGACCTTGTTCTCCATGTGGGATCATCTTTGTGCAGTCCTCTGTAGTGTGAAGTCTGTAGGTGGAAGACATTTCTTCTCCATCTGCAAAGGGCTGAGGTGGGGGGAGCCAAGGGCAGTAACCTCACCTGCTAAGGCAGCACAGCTGGGCCTGGCCAGTACTGCGTGTTTCAGGATGTACTGAGATATGTCTGCCTTATTTCAGTCTTTCCTGCAATGTTGAGTTGTGAGATGAGAAGCGTCCTCTGTTTTTTTTTTTTTTCAAGACTGATTTTTAATTTTGATAGTGTCTGGTTATTCCAACAGACAAATTAAAAAATCCAGCTGTGTTTTTCTTTTTATTTTTTTCCCCCTTTTTTTTTTTAAAAAAAAAAATCATATCACACTCATTGTTAAATGGTGTCAGAAGCTTCTTGGATGTGGTTGCTGCATTTGGTTTATTTAAAAAGAGGGAAAATACACTAATAGTTCCAAGAACTCCTGGTCTTTTATTCTCAGCAGGTATATAGCCCCCAGACTTGGTCATAACTAAATGGAATAAAATATTAGGAGCCGTTTTTGAACATTTTGGCAGCATGACTCTTTTTTATTGGTGATCAGAACAGACATTTTTCTTTTCTCATAGATTAGTTAATTGTTGTACTTCTGAAAGGAAAGATGAAAGGGAAGCAAAATAATTTTGAATTCTCTTAACTTTTAAGGATGAAAATGGTCAAATAATGCAGACTCAACAATTTTTTGATACCGGCTCACAACTTTTCCAGACTCCTGACCTACACTAACAGCAGGCATGTTATGTATTTAGTAAAATAGCTAACTGCTGAATTTGACCTAAATTCAAATGCATATCATATGCTTGTATTTTCCTGCAAATTGGCATGTTAAGCCATGCTGGCAAAATGTTTTCCCTTTCAGATCAGTAGGCGAGCATTCTACACCATTCTTTTCACTTGCATTTTTGCAGATGTGGCCACAATTGTTATTTCTGTTTTGCCTGCTTTGTACACATGTCAATCTTTAAATGTAACATTTGGTGATAAATATAACTAAGAATGTTTCTGCAATTTCATATCTGCTTTTTGTTAAATGAACAGAAACTGCTTAATATTGCCCGTGCCATCTGTAAATCAGTTCCTTTAACATGGAAGTGGTATCTCAAGCTTTAAAAGCTGTGTATCGCATGGTCTAAAAATACTCAAGAAGATATTTTCCTGCCCATAAAGGGTAGAAACTTTTCCATCTGGCTTTTCATAGACCCAGTCAAATGCTTATAATAGAAAATAGACATAAATCCTTAAGCAGATTTGAAATTGAAATTACTGCTTTTCTTTACATATGTGACAACTCCTGGGATAAAGAAATGATAAGCTATAAACATGTACTACCAGAAATAGTGTATAGTATTTTCTTATGATGGCATTTCCAGCAACTGTAAAGTGAAAGCAGAATGATGTATAGGATTTGAATCATGAGGCGTTATGTTATACTTTTCATTCAAATTATGGCTGCAATTCCACCTCAGGACTTTTACCCACTTTGTTTAAATATTCTTATGGAAGTTTTTAACAGTCTAATTGTCTGCATTAGTTGACTTATATTTTCTTTTTATTATTATTATTATTATTTAATAATAATAATCTCTGGCAAATTTCTGCTTGCTGCCCTTAGGCTTCTTTCATCAGAAATGTTGGGATTGTCTGAGTTTGTTGCAGTATACATGCCTCATTTGAACACAATTTATGAGGGAGGATTGAATTACTTTATTTTTTGGAGTTCTTTTTTCACCCGGCTCCTCTGCAGGCTGATATGGAACAAGAACATGTGCTTGGTCGACCCTGCACAAATGCCATGCAGTACCAGAAAATCCATGCAGGGAATGAACAATATATATGCACAGAGAGCCATTTGCACAGGCTTATAGGCATTGAGTCCTATATATTAGCCTATATTTAAGCTGATTTAGAAAATAAAAATGGTGACAATTTGCATCGGGAGACTTTTGTTGTTGTTCAGAAACAAATGTCCCTGTAGAGTTGATTTTGACCAATATCTGTGAAGACACGGAGAGATCACTTTTGTCTCCTTCACATTTTCATGATCTAATTTCAGGTGAATGTATCTGTATTAGCAGAGAGGGGCATGCAATAGTGTTCTACAGCTGCAAAAAATTACATTCTGACATTTTTTATTAGATCCAAATATGTCAATTTCTCCTGAGAATTACTGTGTTGTATATAATACCACTTTATTCACAGTTCATTGCCGTTCTGTTTTCTGATGTCTTCTAATAGAGAAAATCAGCTGCTATCTGCACCAGACTGCAGACACGTGGTCTTTTTGAAGAGAATCAACAACTTCCAGCTGGTTGCAAAATAGCAGTGTTTATGTTTCTGATTGTTTTAGTTAATCCTTAAAAGTTAAAGGAGGTGCACTTCTCCTGTTATAGCACAAGAAGTAGAGAATAAGGAAGCAGCAAAGGATGTAATAGCAGTGAGTCCCAGAGAAATCTGGGGAAGAAACACATCCTGAGCTGAGCTCATGTTTTTGGCACAGCAGTGTGAACAGAGGGCTGCGTTGCATGCTGCTGGAGCACAACATGCAAGGCATGCGGAGAAGAGCTTGTTTTCTAGCTGCAGTCAATTAAGGAATTAAGCAAAATAATTAAAAAAAAAAAAATGCAGTTCCCAACACTGAAAGGGGCCACAGTTTAATAGAACTATAGGGTAGATACAAAAGTGTTGCTTTGCATGGAAATAATTTCAGGTTCCGTGTTTTCTGATAAATTTAATAGTATCAGAAGCTAAAAATTGAAACAATAATGATGTTGCCATTCAGATGAATATTGGGTAGTGTGATGGGGCTGGAGCTGGAGATGCAGTGACTGGGGACCAAGGGGGAGAGCCTTGGGTTAAAGCAGCTCCTGGAGGAAAGGTGGGCAGCCAGGGATGGAACTTGAAGTTGTTTAGGGAAGGTTTCATCTGATTCCTCACCCTCTCTGGGTGGTCCCAGCACTGTGTCACCCCATTGGTCTCTCCCCTGCCTCTGACCCACAGCTCTCACCCATCATCCTCCATCCCTTGGCAGTGCTGCAACATCCTCCTTCACATGGAGGGCAAGCACCTTCCTCTTCATCCCTGCCTTTCATGGTGAGCTTATCCCTCTGTCTACCACACTATCCCACCCTGTCTCTTCTATTCCAGCGATACTGCAGCTCTGTGACAGCACATGGAGCTTGCTCCTGCTTCCTCCTGCTTGCATCCCAGCCAGTGCATTCATGCTTGGGGCAGCTGGACCTTTGCCCTGTTGTGTAATTCCTTGAGTCTCACTTGCTGCTATTCCTCTGCAACCTTTGCTTTTGATAGGTAATGAATTCAGCTGGATGCCAGTGCTGCAGTGTGATACACGCTTGTGAGGGATGGGTAATCTGTAACATGGCATAGTTATGAGCCTTTAAATTCAGTCAAAATATGAAACAACAAATAACATTTATGAAATTATTAACTTTAACAAAAGTGTATTGGAAAGGAGAAACAACAATTAAAAAAATCTGAAAGAAAAATAATTGCTCGGTGCTGTGACAATCGAGAATGTAACTGTTGGTAATTATAGTTGGAGGGCTAAAAATCTAAAATTTTAATGCTTGCTCTGCTTTCGCTAAGTGCCACAAATGATTTTTTTTCTGCATGCCTGACCTTCTTTAAAATCAGATGGTGTTGTTTTGTAACTTGCATGTAGCTTCATTTGCAAATGCAAAAACCATGTTTTATGCACCACTGTTGATAAAACACAACAGAGAGATGCTTCATTGCCCTACTCAGGCTTAGGTATCTGAGTGAAATACTGACTAAGATGATCTGAGCAGCTTCATTGCTAGATGAGTCAATGCACAACTGAGCTACTTTCAATTATAGAATACTGAAAGCTTTGAATTCTTGAATCTTTGCTCTGGACTAGTTATTAACATTGGTATCACACTGTGATAAAACTACATTTTTAATCTTACAGTACTTAAGGTACATAAAGCGTCACTGCTGTTACAGATTTACTGGCTTCCCACTGTTTGAGTTCACTTTGTCAGCAATAGAGGAAAGTCGGTATTGAGTTCATAGGCAAAATGGAGAGAATTGGAAGGAATTGCTATTTGAAGGTCTTCTGTTGGTGGGGGGAAAACTACCAAGTAAGTGCAGATTGTCTGCTTGTTTAATTAAAAAAAAAAGAAAGGCCAACAAAAACAAACCAAGCCCTCCCCCTCAAAGCTCAGTAACATTTGGGATTTATAGAAACATTGATAATAGCCAAGAAATTAATAAGCCTTATGTCTTCACTAGTTAAGGTTATCCTAGCTTCCTTTGGAGGATATTTAGGTCTTAATGATCATTATTTTATTTTCTCCAAGAAATATGGGAAGAGAAACAGTGATCAAGAATATTAGAGTCTGGACATGGGAGATGAGAGCTGAGGTAGGGCTTCCTTGACTCAGCAGTCTGAGTAATCTTCTGTTTTGTGTTATCCTAACTTGTGTGCAGCAGTTCTTTCATTGCTCAAAAATCTGTCAATACCTTTTTTTTTTCCCCTGCAGACACCTTTGGTTAACATTTCAGTAGTGTGCAGTGTGGAGGGGTGGGGTTTAGGGAGCAGAACACATGACTTGGACCTTCTCAACAAATTATAATGTTATCTCCTGGAAGCAGCTGATAACATTACACGTCAATGGGGGCTCAGGAAACATTTCACTGCACTGGATGTGCTGCTCCTGTTTCACACTTTGACATCTGTGAGCAAGGAGGTTGCTATACCAATGGATAATTAGATATTTCAGCCCCAGCACCTTACTGTTAATCAACAGCTTTTTATGAAATTACATCATTTCACCTTCTCTGCGTCCTCCCCCCCCCCTCCCCCCCGTTGTTTTTTTTGACAGCTAGTACTAGCATCAGATTATTCGCTGATATAAATACGCATGATATCTGTTTTAATTACTCCAGCTTACCCCAGTGGAGGGTGCTGTGACTTCTGCAGCTTTTATTTAGTACAACATAATTTCATTTACACAGGTGACAATTTTCACTTTACAAATGACCTGATCTTATCAAGCTGGTTCATCTTTAACCAGAAGCTGCTTCCCAGCTCCTTAAAAAAAAAAAAGAAAAAAAAGAAAAAAAAAAAAGTTGTGATGATAAATACAACTTTATATATGGTAGTTGATTTGATCTTTCTGTGATTTGCACAGGAAAGATATTTCCTACCAGAACATGCAGACAGAATTCGAGAGTGCATATTGCAGCCAAAATAAATGTACTTGCAAAGCAGGCAGGATTTCAGATTTTTGGTATGAGACATTTGGTGGCCTTCAAACATAATGTCTCACTCAACTGTTTTCTCTGCAGTGGTGGTAATATGCTGTTCTATGCAAAATGCCATCCATGCCACGGATAGATTTCTGGATCATGAGTGCTTCTAGATCTGCATTCCTACAGCGAGCAGGTGCCGTGCCACTATAGATTTTCAGACTGTTCTGGCAAATATAGACACATCATTTTCATTGAAAGAAACAGATGGCATGGGTCTACATGCTTCAGCTGATTTTGGAAAGCTAAGTACTGTGTTTTATTTGGTCTTGAAGTAAAGAATATCCATTTTATTGCATTTGTTTTAATCAAAAGTTTCCTTAACAAGCTGTCAACACTGGCATTTAGAAGGAGGCTTTGCTTCTCTTCAGAAGAGGTGCCACTGTTTGTTTGTGCAGGTGGGCTACCAGCTCCTTTCTCATTCCTAAACACTGCTTTAGATGTACCTCGAGCATGTCACTGTATGATACATGTGCAAATTACCCACGAGGAATTCGCTTGGATTTTCAGCAGCCTCAGAAAGCACATTTATGTGTTCATTTATCTGGCGGCACATATCCAGAAAGATTGCTAGTCAGCTAGAAATGTCATTCATGCCCCCTCTGTGATAAAATTTAGATAAATAAAACTTGGAGAGGAATCTGAAGAAGAGATTCACTGACAGATGACAAACTGCTTGAAACTTTCTTTCAGAGATATGTGGAATAACATCAGAAACCAAAAGAGAAAGATTTTATGATGACCACAGCATGACTCCAACTTTTATCTTTACCAAGAGATAATATATTCACAATATCCCATTGTTATTTCTTAGAGGCAGTTTCAAAGATGCCTCAGGAAGTCTCCTAGTGTCTGTTAACTTTAATTTCAGTGGTATACTGAAATTATACTAGGCTGCTACTTTAGCTTGGAGTTTTGAAATATTCAACTCAAAAGTATTGTGGACATATAGTAGCAACATGTTTGGAGATGGGGCAGGAGCTGTGCAACTCCATCTCATTATGCTCTTAGAAAAATACTTGCTGCTCTAAATCATGCTGAGAGGGAGGTGGAACTCACCTGTATTCATGTTGGATTCATTTGCAAGTAGTTTGTGTAGTTTATTTGCAAGTTTTGGTGCACAAAGAATGAACTGAACACTTTGTAAGAGACTGTTTAAATCAAAATGGATGAGATGTACAAGCAGTGGGAAAATGGAGCTTCTTTACACTCTGTACTGTAGAGGAGGAAGAAGGGATGGAGGGAGGGACTGGGTGACATGGCAAATCTCTAGAGAGATGAGCTTCAAAACTGAAGTAAAGTTTCTTGAGTACATTTTAATAAAAAGATCAACAGCTTTTACTGCAAATAAATACATATGCATATACATTTCAATTAGGCAATTAGAGATCACTGTGACAGGGAGCTTCAAAGGCTGATAAAGCAGGACATTACTAAATTTGTTCATTACAACACACTCCTGGCTAGCAGTCACTTCTTGCACAAAATTAACTATTAGCGCTGTGCACACAAAACCATTAGTCTTTAACACTAATCTTCTAAATTAGCTGTGATTACAAAGGACCAGGGAGGCAAGGCCACCTTGTGTTGGTGTCCCTGATTTCTTCCTGGTCCTAGAGGCTGAGGTCCCGGTGAACAAGCCTGAGAGCTCATCCATGAGAAAAGCCAAAATGAAGTAGGCTGTCGTCTTTGTTCTCCCATTTTCCTTGCTTACACCTCATGTTTTTATGCTACATTCTTCTTCCCACAAAGGAGAATGTGTTGCTGATGCAGTTTACCTTGTTTTCTTCTGCCTTGCCAGTTATCCTTCCTGTGTATTCAGCTGTCTGAAGCCCCCCTCTGCTTTTCTTGTCCTTTTTCTGACAAGCTCTGTTATTTGGGTATCTCTGATATGCAGCTACACACATCCATCATTACCCTTTTTGTGGTCACGTTGCCCACATGCTTACACATTGTGCCTGGCTACGTCATCACGGTGTTACAAAATAGATATATACCATGGACAGTTACACTATTTCAGTATGCTTATGTCTGGATTCCAGGCAAGCTAATATTAATTATATATGGACTAATATTAATTACATTATGAGTGGTAAATTTATAGTTTAGAGGTATCAGAGGCTTCTAATTTAGCTACAGTTTCCTAGCATCAACTTGGGAAGCACTGTCATAAAATTATTTCTTACAGAAATTAAGCAGTTTGTTAACTATTTGTCTTGTATATAACATAGATAATGCTTACTCTATGTACAGGTTGATGAGTAGAATGTTAATTGATTTACATACATTAACTTGGTATTCACATATTTGCAGTCATCAGATCAAACTATTGGGTGAGCATTTGAAATACTAAGAGGCAATATATGCTTTCAAGCAGACACACATGTATACATGGCTTTTCAAATGGAATATACTCCGTGAGTGGATCCAGAGCACCTTGACAGCCCAGTCTTGTAAAAGAGTGCAAGGCTTTATCTGGAGCTGTGTGGGATTTTGTGGAGTTGTTTTTCTTTTAAAGGCACTAGTACATTATGTTGCTATGGCTACTCCATCACAAAACCCTGTTACCAATGCATTAAATGTGTTTTAAACTCAGTCTTTTCCCCTCTTATTTGAAACCTTATTGTATTTTTCTCTTCTGCAGGATATTTTTGGAAAAGATTTGCATTATGTCTTCAAGATTAACAGATTATGATTTTACTGTTCAGTTGTCCACTCTGCCCCTTAAATGGATTTTATTAATTCTGCTATTGAGTGGCAGGAGGGATTGAGCATTTGTGCAATAGGTGTTTCGATTCACAGTCTGTATTACTGATAAATTAAGCTAGCATACTAGCTTAACATACTAGAATTGGTAGTGTCGAGGTGCCAGGTACATTTTCTTCTGCAATAAGAACAGACTAGTA
Source organism: Oxyura jamaicensis (assembly GCF_011077185.1). Lineage (NCBI taxonomy): Eukaryota > Metazoa > Chordata > Aves > Anseriformes > Anatidae > Oxyura > Oxyura jamaicensis. The sequence goes on along the minus strand of NC_048900.1, from coordinate 14,424,279 downwards.
GACTTGCAAGTTGCCAAAGAAAAATGTAACCCCATACCATAGACAAGGCATTATCTCTAAAGCGTTTTTGTTCCCCCGGACAACTGATGCTCCTGCAAGCATCAGAGGTGTGTTAGTGTCGTGGATAGAAGCCCCAGCAGCAGCAGGTGATGCTCGGCCCTCACACAGTCCTGCCACTGGAGGTTTGCTGGGCAGTCAGCGGTGGGTCTCCTGTACCACAACTGCACTGAGAGCTGCTACCAGAGGCCAAGCCTTTCCCCCGTCTGACAAGACAGCTATGGTGATAAAGCCAAAGTGTCCAGGAGTGCTACTGTTTCCTTATACCCTTCGCTTTCTTTGTGCTCCCATAGTGGTGATGATTTCGATGTGATATCAGTAGGTTTTTAAGAAAAACTGTGTCTTATGGGAGAGCCCTCTTCTGACTTCTAAAATAAGTGCAGTGATGATGATAAAAGGAGTCAAAATATTTTATATCTCTTATGTTTCATTTACCATTACTTTGTCCAGGCCAGCTTTTTATCAGTGCTCAGGGCAAAAGCAATAATGCCAGCAAATCACACGGCACTCTTCTTCTAGGAGAGCATTACAGGAGACAGAGGGCTGCTGTTGCTGACCCTGTCAGTGCTCAGTGGGAATCTCAGCATACATCTGTCTGACTTTGCAAAACATCCCCACAGTTGATTCAAAGGATGATTTTCCACAGCCCTCTCTGTGTGAAGGTGGTATCTCCTCTCCCATATTGGCAGACATCTGTTGAGCTAGACAACCATACTGAAGGCTCTGTTTGTTCTCCTCCTCCTCTCCTGGCAGGAAGAGGGTTAATGACGACCTGTGCTAACCTCAGAAATACTCTCAAAAATGGCAGAAGCTCTCTCAAAACTGTCAGAGATGCTTGTTGGGATGTCAGTTCAGAGCCAGACATCCTCAATAAAGTAAATGCTTTCAAAGCACTTGAGGGAGGAAAGGTGGAGGTAGGCAGGCTGGTTTTAGAAGCTCAGACTTTCTTCTTGGCTCCCTAAAGTCTACCTGAGCCCCAGGTACAGCAGAGCTGGTCTGGCAGGTTCAAGGATATTGTCAGCAGCAAGTGCTTCTTTTAAATTCCTTATTTCAACTCTGACTCCAGACAGGAGTGGTTTGGGCTTATTTATTCCTTTTGGTAGTTTTTTTTTTGTTGTTGTTAAATCCCTGGCTCCTGGTCCTGACTCAGTGCAGCGGCTTGTTTTCTTTTCACATACCTACTTCAAAGAAACTGCTAACACCTAGAGAGAGTTTTAAGCCTGGCCATTGTAGAGTGCTGAGTTCCTTAGTTTTCTTTTTATAGGCAGTGAAAGCTACTGTTGTTGTGTTAAAATCGAGAGGGATGTGAATCTCTCAAGTTCAGTAAATTATTTTTGTCACTTAGTTGCTTCTTTCCACGGTTTTATTTCTCTGAAACACATAAAACATTCCTGAAAGAGGAAAGATGGAAGGGAAAGTAGCACGTCTCAGGTCATAGTAAATGCTGTTGTTTATACTTAATTTACACCAGGCAAGATGGTAAATGAGTTCTAGCTCCTCACATCAGGGAGACTTTAGATGATGTGTATCACTGAGTACCTCCGAGGGGACATTTTGTGCAGCCTAATTGTCTAACTTCTATTTAATTTTGAACAAAGGAATGTGAAAAAGGATCTCTGTCTACAAATTAGGACATGGACAGGTAAATAACCTCAATGTGGAGAAGTAAAATAAGAGGTGGAAGAATGGCCCTGTGTTTGTGATGGGGAAGAAATGGTTTGTATTTTTGTCTGGCAGAAACCTTATGTGACCTTTCATGAGACACTAAACTATCCTATTGTTTGTTTCACATTTTACAGCAGCTCCAAAGATCCCATGAAATACATTTTTGGCAGTTTAGTTTTAGTTGAATTGTTTGTGATTTTCCAAAGCTGTTCAGATCTGTGGTACTGCCTTTTGACTATTCTCATTCAACCCCAAATGTCATTTTCATAAACCTTAGTGCACTCCATAGGACTAGCATGTGGTGGGATGGTATGGATGAGATGATTTGAATGTGTTCCAGGTTCAAGAGCCCAAAGGCTCCTGCTAGAATCCTGCAAATGTGATTTTTTTTTTTTTTTTAACCTTGTTATTATAAACCAGATGTAAAAAAGACAATGAAAACATAGAAAGAAGACATGGAAAAATCTGTCTTAACTCAATCAGTCCGTCATTTTGGAGTCAGCAATTGTTCCCAGTATTCTTTGCCTAATGGACAACTTTTCTTCTTACACATTTATTTTCTGAAGCCATGTGTAAGTGAAGGAATCCATATATTTTTTCTGTAGTGTGCAGACAGAGCACTCTTCCTGCTTGTTCTTCTCCTGTCTTTGGGAGCTGTGAATGATAAGTCCACCTAGGTCATTTAATCTTCAGTCTGGGACTCTGGGAACTTTCCTGAGAAAATAAATTGTGAGACTGTTCATCTCTTGTAGCCTTTAATATTCCCTGGAAGAGAGTCTCAAGTTGTTCTTTAGCTAGGAAAAGATTCACATATGGCCTTGTTTTGGCTGTTGCACTTAGAGTAATACCTGCTCTTTCTGGGAAAGGGAAAAGGACAGATTACTTTTTATCTGTAGCAAAGGTGAGCTTGCTCAGCATTAAAGGGTACTCTGGAGAGCACAGATTCTTAAAGATAGCTGAATGATGCTGTTTACCTATGCTTAACAATGGGCAAACATTTGCCTGTTGGGCAAATTTGCCCAGCTGTGTTTGGGGGAAGCTGTTCTTAGTTATGAAGAAATAAAATAATTTTATGCTTTAACCCCCTGAAAATTCCTGGGTTAGTGAGGACAACTCTCAGTTTATTTTATTTGTAGAGGATATGTACTTGTAGAGTGTTGATGCATATATTGACTCATCAAAATATTGTTTGGATATGTCACTTTAAAGAAGAGAGAGACTGAGAACAAAAAGGCTCCTTCCTCGAGACTCTCCATGAGTCAAAGTCCTATTACTCACATTAAATCCTAACTCTTTAACATTTATCTTGCAAAATGTCTCATATTTTTCTAAAATGATTAGATTGACCAAAGAAATAGAGATCTACTTTATATGATGGTACCTTGTGAAATTAAGGTTGACAGGTGATATACTTTCTCTTTAGCAGTACTTGAGAGAGAAATGTAATAAATGGAGAAAGTTATAGGAAAATGTTAGCATAAGAATGAGTGGTTTCTTATAGTCTGCCCATAAATTCAAGCTGGACTTTAGAAGTTTGCTCACAGATAGATGAAATGAGGTTCTGGAATGGCTTTCTAATAATAATGGGGAAAAGCAATCAAGTCAGCTCTAAAAGACAAAATAACTTTTCTTCAGGCAGCTATACTATATCACTCACAACCCCATTCACTGGGAAGGTTCCCAAAGGCCCAAGTCTCTGTCCTAGCTGCAGTCCATGAATGGACAGGACTGGGGCTCTGTTGGCAATGTAAGCTCTTTCGTCAGTAGTTCTCAGAAAGGAGGGAAATAACCTTCTCCCCAGCATTTAGAGATCAATGTAGGTAACCAGTATGTGGTGTGGTGAACCCATGCAGTCACCTCCTCACTCCCTACACACTCAGGGCTGGGAGCTGGACCCTGCCCTGGTCCCGGCCCACAGTGTTGCTTACGTGTGGCTGCAGGAGGCTGGGGTCATTTGCTGATTCTTCTGCTACAGAGCTGTGTAGTGTGGAGAAATCCTTTCTCTTTGACCTTTCCTAACTTTCTCTGTAGCCACTATCACTAAATGCCTCCGAGAGATCCGACTGACAACATTCCCATTTTACACATAAAAACAAACCTTGCTTAGCTTGGTTGGAACTAATTTTCTAATTAGAGCCCCCAATTTTCATACTTTCCTTATTTATTTATTTTTTAGCAGTTGTGTTATTCCTGTGGTAATAGTATTTTATCTGTGTTGTTGTCAGGCTCATTTTTGTTTGTTTTTGTTTTCTTTTTCTTCCCTTAGTAATCATCTCTTTTGATTTAACTGTAGGCAGTTTGGGAGAACAAATAGGAGACAAGTGAAAGCATCCACAAAATATTCATTAAAAATATAGGTCTTTGCTTTGCTTTACCACTGAAACACAGTAAGATTGCTTTTCTTTAGATTATTTTCTCACAGCCAGTTAACATTCCCTTCTCTCTCTCTCTCTTTTTTTTTTTTTTTTTCTTTCTCCCTACTTTCTGTTTCTTTCCAAAAAGTCAGCAATGTGTTTAAAGAGTGGAAACATTTCCCTTTAAAGGTCAGACTGTTCTTAGATTGACTTGACTGTTGATTGCACTTGCACTAGGAGCTTTAATTAATGTTAACTCCATGTATTTTTAATTAAACAATGTGTTTTAAGCAAAGATAGTCCATCACTACTGTCAACAGATAAGTTTTACTCTTTAATATTGTCATATATTTTAGTTTAACTGAGATAAAGCTTTGAGAGGGTGATTTACTCAGTCAATAGATTTTTTAAACAGGAATGCAAATTGACTCACAATTTGTAGTGGTTCAATTTAGCCTAATAGCTTCAGAAGTGAATTGTAAAAGAAACAAGAAGCTTACCATATACCTATGGGCATATTATTAACATATTTTGCCTCAGCATCAAGTGGGAACTATAACACTTACATGGTCAAATAATTACCTTTGGCTATCAGAATCTGTGGGCTCCTTTTTTCTTGCTTCCCATCAGAAAGGTCCTTTGATAACTGTATTCAAAAACATGGGTTTTGATAATCAAATAAAAATGTTGATATATGGGTTATAACTCTTAAAAATCAGAAAACAAACAAAACCAGAAAAAAAGCCTTCACACCTTTTGTGGTAACCTCTGGGACCGCGTTTTTCATCCACTTGCTTTTTTTTTTTTTGCCAAAGTGTATCAAAGAAGTGAGCATGGAGAAGGTTCTCTGAGATCAATAGCAGCATCTGTAGTGAAGTAAATTTATATTTAGATGATCTTGGTCCAGGACCTGTTCATGATGAAAGCATTAGTATCTCTTCTATTAAAGACAAGAAGTTTTCTGATTGAAGTTTTCTAGGAGGCCTGTCAATCATGTCATGTGAATATATGAGATAGAGCCATTCACTTAATAATACCAGGAATATAGCATTTCTTTCCTATCATATGTAGGACGTGCTTGCTGCTTTTGCAGTACTAACATTACCATTCATTCCTTATCTATGTTAATCATTTAATGTTGTTTGCTTGCAGAGAGTACAGTTTTTGTGAAAAAAAAAAAAAAACTACAAGAAAATGTAATCCTCTCTATAAAATTTGCAAGTCAAAGGGGACAGTAAGGGTCTTAAAGCATATTAAAACACTGCAGAAGATATTTGGCAGTACAAGGCATAGTAATTCTTAAATCTTTCTGAATTTTTGGTGATTAGGAAGTATTATATATGCATTACTAAGATTTTTTTTTTTTTTTTAAATGCCTTCCCTGCCTTCTGACAGTGTAAGTGGAAATTGTAGCAGTTGTGACTGGAATGTTAACAGCTGAACTAGGCATTTGTAGTCAGTGGGATTCATTAGCTGTTTTTGCTTGACTTGTATAACGTTATGAGTATTTTATATATACTTACACAATTGATTGGGTTTGCTTTTAACTACACAAAACAGAATTTCTTACATATATATATATACATTTACCCTTTTGCTTGTTATATTTTGGCAATTAAGCAATTACGTACCATTTGCCTGTGCAGAAAAATCCTTTTAAGCAGGAGATTCTGCTCGACCTCCTCGCCCCCAGCCTTTTTTTTTTTTTTTTTTTTTTTGTTATTTCATGTATTCAGTCCTTTCTCATTTGCTGTACTTTTGGGTAATCAGTTCTTAGATTTTGCTACTAGTTCTATATAGAAGCTGTCTCTTTTGGAAAAAGTAATGAAAAAGAAATCAACAGTAATCAAACTGAATTATAGTAAAGCCTTGGCTTTCACCTAGCAATTGCTTCAGAAATTGGGCTCAACTCATTATATACTGTATGCACATGTAATTGAAATTTCCTTCTTTTTTACATAAACCTGTTCCCAAAATACGTGTATCTCTTATCCTTAATTAAGGGAAAAGCTCAAGTTGACAATCAGGTAATTATCAGAATTTCTGCTGGGCTGCAGAAGATTGCAGACCTAGATGAGGTCATGGGAACACAAACAAACACAATAGGTGTGTTCATTTTGCTGTTCTTCCTTAGATTATATTTTTGGTACTAACAAGAAGCACATATAATAAACAATATACTGAACTTGTTAGAGTTGTTAGAAAAATAAAGTTTAAAAACACAATAGATATTACTTTTAACTGTGAGGCCATTTTTTTTTTTTTTTCTTTTTTTGATTTGACCAGTTGCTTGATGTTTTCTTTCTTGCAGGTTCTCTTTACAGGAGAAATTTATAGCCAATTTATAGCCAAGTCCTGTATTCTTACACAGAAAGCCCCATTGCCATGAACTTTGCAGAAAACAGATAGGGAAGGGAGTATTTTCTTCACTTACGCTCCTAAGTATTATTATTTTTATTTTGTTTTTATACTGCTAGCACTTGCTCAGAAAGGTGTCTTTTTACTATCTCTCATGGCCACATTTCCAGTGCTGATGCTGCTGCAGTCTATCTCTTCCTTTGTCCATGCATTTGTAAAAATGTCTGAAAAATTGCTGGAAAGTTCTTCTAGGATTTCTGTTGCACCCTTGCTTTTCTTGTCTTTGCACCTCTGCTTCTGGATGATCTTGTTCATGTGTAGGTTTTGTGTTGTAGGTCCAACAGGTTATTTATTTTGTTTTTCTTTTTTTTTTTTTTTTTTTTTTGTAGCCAACTACCTCTGATTACTTATGCAGATGGTGAATTGAAGAAAAGATTTTTGGCTTCAGCAAGGCTTTACTAAAATTTCATCAGTGCCCATCTCTATTAATCCTGTTTGTGGCATCTGAAATGGCAGCAAGTTTCTTGTGTGTGTGTTCACACCAAAGGAAAAGACATAAAATTACAGCTCGAATAGACCTAGTCATTTACATACTTCATGCTGTTTTTTCTGTCCAGAAATTTTTGCTCCAGTGAACTCAGTTACATTTTACTGCCATTCAGATATGCTTTGGGGATTCTTTTTTCCTCCTTGTCTGATTTCTTTCCTACTATGTACAGGATCTGTGTTGAGGGCTTTCAGAAAAAAAAAAAGAAAAAGAAAAAGGTTAATTTGGGCAATACTGCTTGCAGGGGCACCTTTACTCATGTTATCTGAATGAAGATTTTTGCCATCAAATGTTCTCTTTTTGAGTTTCTGCACTTACAGTCTGTCAGTCTGTATCCCAAGGGGTGTCACAGTGACGTTTTGATTATCTCCTGGAGGGTGGTTACAGTTAAATTTAATGTAGCTTTGGAGCCTACTGTATAGCAAATACCATTTTATAGGATGAGGGCAGTGGAAGATCTCTGTCAAGGTCTATGCTATTTAAACCAGTTACCATTTAACCAATGATGTTAACATGCATATAATTTTAGGTTGTTAAAACTTCTAAAACTTCCATGTTTTGCATCTGCCTCCCTACTCCTCTCAGAAGAGAAGCAATGATTTGTTACAAGCTTTGCTTTCTCCTTCACATTTACCACATAGTGTAAAAAGAGTAAATATATAAAAGGAGTAAATAGATGACATTGCTAAAGGCAGTACCTCTAGGGTATCTGAAGAATTTCTCTATAAAATAAGATTTCTAGCAGGCTATCTGAAATCTCAGCCTCTTCTCAATTTTCTAGAAATACTTTCCACTCTGAAGTACATGATAAACTTTTGTAAGGACTTAAAATCTGTATAACAACAGTCTATCTGGCTATTATTATTATAGACTAAATAAAGAAGAAAGTGCAAGTTAACAGGATATGTTATTGTTTTCCACAGATTGCATGTCATGAGGAGTGTTTAAATTAAAAGCAAAGGTGGTGCATACTACAGAGCCATAACTAGACTGAGCTGAAAGGATGGAGCTGGGATTTTGGGGAACAAGCTGGAGCTGAGAGCCTCACCACTTACACAGGGGTCATGAATTTTGGAATATTTTACTCTGTTAGTGCAGTGTGTCTATCTGGGGCAGAAAAAAGATGTAACTTGGTGTCATGCAGTTTCTGAAAGGTGGTAATCTGTAAAATTTGTATTTTAGAGGGAATTCAGGTTCCTGCTGGTGAGAAAGGCTCTGTTTGATTCTAATCTTTTTCACCTGTTGAACAATTATTGATGACTTTCATTAATAGTGCTTTGTTGTCGCGCAATGTAAAAGAGAATAATCAGTCCTGTATTAAGCTACAAGTAAAAAGTCTGTCTTTATTTGCATGGTAATGAAGTACTACCTTAGGTGTTAGAAGTAGAATCAATAGGCTAATGAGATTTTATGCAAACAATCTCAAGTAACAACCTGGGCTCACCCTTAGATAAAAGGATTTGTTTGAAGTAGGAAAATACTTTAAAGTTTTTTTTAACAAAGATGTATCCTTATATCAGTGCAAATTGAAACATGAAAAAGAACTTTTTTTCTAGTGTAATGTATTACAGAAAATAACTCCAATCTGTCTGCATATAGTAGTAAATAATAACCTAATCAGGTTAATTCTTCAAGAAGGTGTATAGTCTTGTGGATTGGTTCCATTCTTTTTTCTTGGTGCTAATATTTAGCCTTGGGGATGAAGTATCTAGAAGTCCACAGCTGAATACAAACCATCCTCTCTGCGTTTATTTTTTTTGTTGTTGTTTCTTTTTGCCTGTGGCTTATCAGATAACACTCATGCTGGGGAAGAGACAACTTTGCAGGTTAAGAACCAACTGTAATGGTAAAATCTTTTGACTGAGATAAACATGCCACAATATTTTGGAGAAGAACACGAGTTTACTTTCACAGCCTTTTTTATTCTACTATACTCACTATTAAATCTCTGTATCTTTAAAATGAATCAGTATGGCAGACCGTACTTTTTTTTTTTTTTTTTTTTTTTTTCCTCATTTAATCGTAAATCATAATTTCCTGCATCTGTTGATATGAGGAGGGAACCAAGCTCTGTAGCTGCTTAGAGAGAGACTGAGAAAACTGCAGAGAACTATTTTGGGCAAACCTAATTTGGCCTGCTCAGCTCAGCTGTGCCATTGAGGAGACAGGGCACAGGTGCAGGAGAACAACCTGATTTTAAGTCACCAAGGTAGTTAGCTATGCGCTGCACTGAGGTGCTGCAGAGTAAAGGAGAAGGACAGAAAGATGGACTCTATTGTGTGGGGTACAATGAAATCTCATAACTTGTGAGTTTATTGAATCTACATAATAAAGCATATGATGTAAACTATGCAGGTTATTAGACAGACATGCAAAGAAACAGTTTCAGCAAAGCATGATCAAGAACCTGAGGCAAAAACAACAACAACAAAAAATCAGGAAAGATAGAGCTAAATGATTCTCTTTTTCCATTTTCCTCGCTAGCTCAAGCATGAGAGAGAAAAACACGTTTTTAATCCAGAAATCTACCCTCCCACCAAAATTCATCATTTTATTTCCAAGGCAAATAAAATGCTTTTATATATTTTCTCAGGTGCTCCATTGCTTCTAAATGGCTTTGTTTTCATCAGACGGTACCATGGGTGCATTGCACCAAAATCATGTGGACTGCGATGAAAAGGACAGGTGTAACAGGGAGCCTTAATACCTCCTAGCGCTCAAGGAAATATTTTTCCTTTCCGCTGCTGCCACTGTGAGACTGATAGGTCCCACTGGTCATAATGGGATCGGAGATGTGCAGCTTTGAAATGGCAGTGGTGCTGTTAAACCTGCGTTATAATGTGCTGTAAAAGAGGGACTTACTATCTGCAAAGATATATATATATATATATATATTTTTGTCATGGGTTTTCAGGACAGTATGGAGGTAATGAGTTGTATCATCTTCAATGAAATTTTGAAATTTTGGGTTCCACAGCTGAAACATGTTATGTAGACTCTTAACTGAAAGTTTGACTTCATTAGAACGAGAAGTACCTGGGTGCTGGTCTCACTCAACTTGACATTTAACGCTCCAGGTAAGAGACCCTATTCCTTCCCGAGAGTAGTCATCTCTGCTCCAAGGCTGATAGAGCCCCTCAATGAAAGCTGTTCTCCCTTCCTTTCATGCACTTCTTTAGTGGCGGAGGAGAGAAATGTCCCAGGCAGGTTATGGTCAGGAGACTTTTGAGCATGCTCATTTCCTCTTACTCATGTCTTTGCTTAGACCTTTCAGGTTGATCAGCTTCCATGTTTTTCTCCAGGGGTGAAAATTAATGTATTTTTCTAATGAATGATGAAGTTGAATGAATTTTGACTAAAATGTTATTTTTTTTTTTCATAAAAATGTTGATGAATTCTGTTCCTTGTGAGAACAAAACAAAACTGCCATGAAACCAGACCCCCTAGAAAGTGGGCAAAGCAGCATTTCACGGCAGAGCACCCGTAAGATGTGGCCTGTAGTTAGACATGCCTACTTTGAACATCCTTGGGATGCTGCCAAGATATTTTGAAAGACAGCCCTCTTGCCTGCAAGTGAAAAGAGTGCTCCTTGAGGTGAATAATGCTTTATTTGGCCTGAAAATTGCAGTCTATGTTTGGGAAAAGGACTTCAACAACCATGACAGCTTTTGCCTAAATTGTGGTATTTTTTAACTTGGGTAGGGAAGAGAATAAAAAAACTGAGGCTGAAACACAGTGTTACTTTAGACTCTTAGGAATTTAAAGCTGTTGTCTCACTGACTTTTCACCCCCTTCCCTTCATCCACCTCCACTGACCTAAGACCAAGTGGGACCTATGTAAGCGTGAGCACAGAATTCTGCCCTAATAGCAAGCGTCTGGTTTGAAAATCTTCCCAGCTCTCTGGTCTCTGTTGTCATCATTATGAACTACATTTTTGGAAAGAAAAAGCAGAATGTATAATCTTTCTGTGCTGTCACTGCTGGGCATTGACAGGGCAATGTTCCTGTTATGTGCAGGCAGGGAGCCAGACTTCACATGACGTGCTGTGCTTTCTAGGCTAATGGTGAGCTGGTCATGCTTTCTGTTCCCTTGTTTTAGCTAAAGACTGGTTCAAAACTGTGTAAAATGGGAGAGTAAACCTGACAGGAGGGAAGAGGAGTTTTGGTTGGTGTGTTCTTTTCCATTAGCTCTTTTCACAAATTTGTTTACTGGAAGCAACGTTTTCAATTACATATTTATTGATTTTTTAATTGAAAGGACTATTATTAAGAATGTCTGACAAGCTAGTTAAGACTTTCTGCTTTGGTTTTAACAGGTCTGCTGAAGAACTTATGATATATTCTGTAACTATTTATGAGTTAATTTCTTTCACTGATATAAATTTTTTTTAAAATCCTTCTGCAAGGTCCTTTGGTTTCTCTTATTGTAGAGCCCAGGGGAACCAGAAAATTATGATCTAAAGGCAGCGATCACAATGAATTATAATTTTACTGTTTCCCAGATGAAGAATTAGTTGCTTCCATTTCTTGTTCTTGTTACAACCTTTGTCTTGAGCATAAATTATCCAAATTTTCTGTTGTTTAATATTCCATGCAAATTCTAGTGGAAGAAAGACAGTTTGACCTTTGTGCTGTACTGCTTTCTCGTTAGGATTTCTTTTCATGTGTGTTTAATGAGAGGATAATCAAAACAGCCAGTTTCTTGCAGTTCTTAATAGCATAGCCATTAAAAAAGCAGTTCTTGTGCTTTGTAGGTGTGGGAATACCCAGTGCAGAAAGATGGTGGCAAGGGGTTATCCTGCATGGGATTTCCACTTCCTATGACTTGCTCTGATTTCTTGTACAACCTCAAAATTTGAATTGAACTCCCAATCTGCTTTGGGATGGGGACAGATTAGACATCTGGTGAACATCTAAATAACTACCTACTTTCTAGTATTTTTTATTGTGAGTTTGGTAAAGAATGTAAAATAATTCTTGGAGGACTTGGCCAGGAAATTTCAATAGCTCAGTTCAGCTTTTCATAGATGTACTGTAAACTCCCTGGTAAACCTGAATTGAGTGTTGAGCTGAAAACAAATTCTCCAGTCTCAAGCCAATTACAGGTTTTGTAACAAGTCTAGCTGGCCTTGGAATAGGTTTCTATGAAATGTTAGAGTGATAAATAATTGTTACTAAGATTTTTGTTTGTTTGGTTTGTTTTGTTTTCCTGTGAAGGAAGACCCAGTAGCTTTTTACTCTGGATGCAATCTGCTTGCAGCGTTTCTCATCCATTATTTCATTGACTTTAAAATCAGGTCTGTCTGCCCGAAGGCTTGTCTACATGAGGAAATATGTATTAAGCTAGTATAGGAATCTATCCCATCGTACCCATGTTGTCTCTCTTTAAAAGTGGAATAAATTATGTGGACTGCTAAATGATCAATAGCTTGTATGAATCTGGGACTTCATGCCCACAAAGGATGTTTGTATGTGATTGAAATGAAGAGCTCTCACTATGCCATAAATTGATTTTACAACACACCACTTTTTCTGCAGAAAATCTGTATCAAAAGGCTCAGTGTATAGAGTTACATCAGTGTAATTCTGGCATAATGCCATCAACAAATGCACGAAATATCCTAATAACGTCATTAAATTATTTAAAGAGGCAAAAATGCCTCAGCTTTGGAAAGCTGAAATACATGGCTCTTCCATGCAGCATTAACCTGGGTTTCATGCACAACAGATGTCCTGCTGCGTGAAGATTTTCAGTGAGGAAGAAGTAGTATATTGTGGTCACAGGTCGTGCAGTAGTGATGAACTGGGGCCCCATAAATGGTAATGCTCAGTTCTGTTTGGCCATGTTTCTTCTTGCATTTCATAGCTTCAAGTCAATGTGGTGTATTGTTTTCTTTAGAATAACAAAGAATCATATAAATTAATTTTGCACATTCTCTTTAGCACCAGCATTATTTTCCTCTCTATGTTACATTCCCATTTCTTAACTACTCTTTATTTTACTCTCCTTCCTCACAGTTGGATTTTATACTTAATCTATAAAATTAGAATTAAAGCTACAAGTGGTGTTCACCTCAGTGGATACTTGCTGACATGACTACAACTGCCGTTTCCCAACCTCACTCACATGAGTTATGTGTGGTAGGAAGGTGATATTAATGAAAAAATATTTCAATGACTGTCTTCTTTCAGCTCATGAGGTTGGAAAAGAAAATTTGTAAGTGGCAGAGACAGAAAGAAGAAAGCAGTTTGAACAACAGGGAGGTTTCATACATCTCAATGAAGGCATCTCGGTAAAGGATCAAAGTAATTGGCTAAATCAAATTGTCTTTATGTAGTCCCTTTGTTAAATCATATATAAGGACTAAGGATAAGCCCAGCACATCAGAGGCCACAGTTCACAGCACCAGCTAAAGCTGTTCTCTCCTCTGTGCTGCCTGTTCAGTCCTTGGGGCAGTCTTGAACTCTGACACAAAGGCGACAAACGGTGCCGTTATCAGCCACCCTCTGAAGCTGAATTGTTCCTGTGGTCCCTCCACATGCCAGCTCCTGTCCTCGCTTGTTGTCTTCAGGCAAGCTGAGAGAGAGCAGAGGATGAAATATGTACTGCAATAAAGGGCAGCTCCTGACTTTATCATTGTGGGCGAGGGACAAGTAATAATCCCTACTGCAGACCTATCAGTACTGTCCTATTAAAATGTGACATGCCATTTATAGTTGGGTGCTGGAAATGCTGAGTGTTGTCTAACACTGCCTTCCAAAACGGTTTGCCTTCTTCAGGTGTAAATGCTTTGTGTAAAAACTCTCATTACTTATTTCTTTTATTGCCTTTCCTATTAAGGTGGTTATGTTAGGTATTGATAATAAAACAACCTCAAGAAATCTGTGCAATGACTTTGCAGATCATTTATGGGAGACATTTTTGAAAGTCTGAAGTGCTATTTCCAAAGTTCTTTTAATAGTGCGGAAATGCAGTTTTTATAGGAAGCAGGGCTGTTACTCAATACAGCAGGAACTGCAGGATAATGAAGAAAAATTGTGGAGTGAAGAAACTAGTTCATAAAGCACTGTAAACCTCCTAATTTCTAAGATACCAGTTCAAATGTGATCCTCTTACTGAGTGTAATCCATTTCAGAAATGGAGCTTTTTTGTCATGTAAAAATCTTGAAGAATATAACAATTCCTCTGAGGTTTTACTGAGGCTACTGAGATGCTTTTAATACTGCCAAAGTGCCAAAGTGTATTTTTCCAGACTGTGCAACGTGAGCTGGACAATTTTTCACTTAACTGGGAGCTCCCATGACTGTGCCATAGCTGCTTTTAACATGTGCTTTGCTTTGGTATATGCTCAGGAGTTTCCCTGAAGAGCCTTTTTTTCTGCAATCATACTGTGCAGTATTTGCACATGTTGGTAAACTGATCAGCATTTAATTCAAAGTAGTTGTATGTAAGTGTGGAATTCATACATTAAATAAATCTTTCCACTTCACAGAGATGGTAGTTATTGGTATCAATGTATTATTCAGGGTGAGAACATTGATAGTAATGCTTATCTTTCTTATTCTTGAGATTTAACTTTGGAGTAGTACCAAAGGAAAATCAATGTAAAAGTTCATGTTGTGTCTTAGGATTCTCATTTCTTATTTATTATATGAAGTTTAGTAATACTATGGCAGAAAGACATTTAACATAAATGCCACTAACAAAGTACAGAAATATGAAGTCAAAGGGAAGAAGTCTTATCCAGAGTATGGTGCCACATTTATGCTTTGTGTCCTGTTCAAATTGCCTTTTTTTAATATTATGTCTTGTTATCATCTGTGCAATTAGACAAAGCAGTGATATTGCTTTTGTGTTTGTGAAACTGGTTAGAGGTGTCACTGAATCTTTTAAGACTTGATATGCCTGATAAAGTGGCTTAATTGCCAAACAGTTTCTTTTTACACTTTATGGAATTAGGATCATAGTCCTATTGCTGTGTCCCTGTGGAAGAAAAAAATAGTCCCAGCTCCAATTTAGAGTAACATCTAAGCATGTGCTTAACTCTGAGCAATCCACTGGAGTCAATAGATGTTAAATATGCATAAATGGTTTGCTGACTTGAGCCTGCGGGCAGTGGAGCTCATCAATAACAAAACTAAGTGGATTAAATAGAGGCTCTGATTCAACCCCCTCCTCCCTCCCCCCTTCTCATCCCCAAAACCCTTGTGGTAAAAGCAAACATGCTCCAGCACTTTCCTGAATATGAAAGCTTTCCTAATGTGGTGCCGGAATGGAAAGAGTAATGTGGGTTCCAGAAAAGGACTTGAAAAGCAAAGAGGTATGCAGTAGGTGGCTAGAGAGAAACGCAGCGAGGTGGGTTTAAAGAGAAAACTGGAATGTGGAATGATGGAACACCAGCTGAGTCAAATAAAGTGGGAAGCAGCCCCTGGTGTTTGAACCACCCTGCACCAGCATTTTACAAAACAAACAAACAACAACAAACCAAAAAAAAGCAAGCAGTAACAAAGGATGAATACAGAGCCAAATGAAACTACTTGCAAGCCAAATGTGCAAAATTTTCCTGGATTATACTTACTATCTTCTTTTTAAAAAATGAAACAGAGCATTTGGCTTTCTGCCAGGGGTAGAAAGGCAGGGGAAGATGTATTTTTTTGCAATACAAGAGGCTATGAAGAGAGAATAGAATGCCAAATCAGAGATGAGGTCAAGCCTAGCAGACGCTTTTTCAGTAATGTATGAAAGCAACACACATGGAGAGCCATCACTCCTGGCAGGGAGCCTGGCTTCCTGGTGGTGATACTCTTATGAGTACCTTAATATGACACAACCCGCTGACATGAAGGAGAGCCCATCTAACAAGTGCAGAGAAGACACGGACTACTGACGGGCATCAATTGCTGTTAGCTTCACTAATCACTGTGTGATACACTAAGGAAAAGAAATGAAAAACTTGCACGGAAGGGAGAGGAAAATGTTTGAAGAACAGCTCTTTTGGTTTAAGGGAGACCTTCAGTGGTTGGAATAGATAGTTAGAGAGGTTCCCCCCAAGCCCCATCTCTGTTTTTACGTATATATATTATATATATATGAAGATTGCTAGATATTGAGGAATGTGGTTCAAAAAGTTTGGAATTCATATGAAACCTTTTGCTTCAAATATATGACCTGAATTTTAAGCAAAGCTCCATTTATTGTAGAGAGTGAATAAGGAAACGTGTTTTGAAGAGTAAGAAAGAGAAAAATCAGTTCCAAAGAAGTAAAGAGCAAGGGATTTCTTTGCTTTGAAAAGGAGGAGAGAAACAAACAAGTGCAGAATCTTGGATCTGCAGAATCCCATTTTGAAATGGAAAAATAAATATGGTTCAATTTACCTTAACTTGTCTTGGATATAATCCCCAATTCTGACAAGAACAGATGTTTAGCAGTATTCCTGTAATTTCTGTGATAGATTTTTTTCTGTTTGTTTTTAGTTTTTGGGCCAGTCTGAGAGTGGTAATAAGAAATGAGAAAAAAAAAAAAAGAAAGAAAACAAAATAATTTAATTCTAAGTTTAATAATTCCAACAAATCCTCTACTTGCTGTATTTTATTCCATGTAAGTCATACCAGAAAATTGGACTCTTTCAGCATAATAAGACCACAAAACTTGCAGAGAGATAGAAATATGGCAAATATAATACTTATAAATTCATAATTCCCTGTTCTCACTGCAAGCTTTTTTACTGTCTCTCTCTCTCTCTTTTTTTCTTCTCTCTTTCCCTAGACGTCTTCAGTTCAGCTACAGAAAATAAGGTATCTTCAAGTCTAAGCAAATTCCTGAAGAAATCACCAGACGTTTGGGCACATCTTGGTATGAAGAGTAGGCAAAACCTCTTCTTGGGCTCAGCATCCTTTCTGCACTGAGGTTATGGATTGCAAAAATTTGGAATCGGTGGTTTAAAAATCCTGGCCAGGATGTGATCTTATCTGAAAGCAAATCTTGGAGTCCATATCCAGCATCATAATTGACCTACAAATTGCACAGGCAGAGACAGAGCTTTTCTTCAGGTAATGTGCTGCTAAGAATAAACCTGAATTAGTGAACTAAAAAAAAAAAAAAAACAACAAAAAAAACAAGAGTAGAGTAATTTTCACCTATAGTACTACCATAAGGCATATTTATTGTTCTTGTTTTCATTTGACTTCTTTTCACAGACATACCCTAAATCCCAATAAAAACCTTCACCTCTGAGCCTCACAAAATGTTGATCAAAAGGTATGGAATAATGTGTTTTTCAACCCCCTGATTATGACCTGTGAATTCTCTTTTGCAGATTCTCTTTAACTTTGTAATAGGTGAAACTGAGCCTTAGGTTGGGACCTGTCTTGATTCTATAGATTGGAATTGGGTCTAAGTGGAATCTACAGTTTGTCTGGGGGCAACCACTTAAGATGGTCTTACCTAGACTGGAGAAAAAAAAAAAAAAAAAAAAAGAAAAGTACCTACTCCTTATTGAAGCCACAAATCCCCGAGTTATTTGAAAGCTAAAACCTGTTATTTCTTGTTCTTTCTTCCAGCCTCTGCCTCATATCTGATTTCAGCATATTACAGAGCAGTTTCCTAAGGTATTCAGTCTTCCCAGCCTGTCCTATTGCAGTATATGCAGACACATTTCTGAACATTAGCCCTGTGGTAATATTAGGATTAGCTCATTTTTCCTACCACATGTGTTTCCTACCAAATTTATCTCAAAAGTACCTCAAAAGCTATGTTTTTTTTTACATCAAAACTATGCATAGGTAAGTGTTTCACTCCTAAGGTGATAATTCCTTTTCATCTATGAAAAAGAATGTGGCACTCACTGTAATCCATTCAGGATTCCATCTTGCTCTGCTTGGTAATGAACACTTTCAGTTTACAGAAAGCTAAAGAAGAACTCCAGATCCCAGGAAAGTTGATAGGGGATTTGTATCTGTCTGAAAACCAGACTTTCAGCAAAATTTGTATGTTTGTAACAAAAAGATGAGATTACTGTTTGTGAGTAAATTAAATCCCTAACAGATGGTTAAATATATTCATGTCATCTGTGAAAACAGTGCAAAGGGCAATAATGCTTTTTAATTTTCTTTGTCATCTTCATGAAGTTCCTGGCTACAGTTCGTGAAGAGGTTAGAAAGGCCCCACTGTGCTCTCAGCAGGGACAGGGTGAGTTAGAGCTATGGAGATGCCTTGTCCCAGCTCCACAACTGTAAAAAATGGATCTCCGTTTTGAAGGCTTGAAGATTTAATAAATGTAATGCAGATTTTCTTGTCTAGAGGAGGAAGTAGCAGTAGTCTCCCTGCATACAAATGCATGTGAGACTATGCTAAAGGGTTCATGGTTTTAGAGGAGTCAAGAATCAAACCTGTACAGAGGAAGAAATCCAAACTATATTTTACTTCCATGTAATGGAACTGTGTCCTCTTCCTTCTCCTTCAGGTCTGTAAATGTGCCCCCAGCTCTTCATTTCCTTCCAAGGAACCCCAAAAGTTGAGTGTAAACTTACTGGGTATGTTTAACTTGTAATTTTCTGCCTATGGGCTATTTCAGTTCAGAAGAGAAGACAACAATACATTAAATTTGGTGTTATCCACACTTTAAGTCTTCTCATGGTCCTTTTTGCTTGGTTCTTGAATGGAAATTTCAAGCTGTGCAACTCTTTGTGTCAGCTCTATAAGGTTGCTTCCATGGGGACTCTGGAGAAGGACAGGTTAACTCCTATGCCAACAAAATGCTGGGATTTCCATAAGCTGACCCAAGAAGGGAACTCTTGACTTGTGGAGTCAATTGATCAGACTGTTTTTTGGAGCTGTTGGAGGTAAGGGTAAGAGTTTGAAAGGGAATTGAGCAAAGCTTTGGCAATGCAGGGCACCGAACTGCTGAGATACAGCAGTGGAGGAGAAAAGGAGAGTAACCAATGACAGTTAATAAATAATAATAATAATAAAAAAGTATTTTTGTTTGTGGTGCCCTTCTAGTCAGTGTCTGGTATAATTATTGTAAATCACGTGATTCATTCATATTGTGTCTGAACAATTCTGGTGTTCTTCACCTTGGTTCATGTATTATGCACATAGGGTTGTGCTTTTTTTTCCCTTTTTTTTTTTTTTGAGGTAACTTAATGAAGCAGTACTCATGTGTTTTTAACTTTATATTTTTTCTTTAATATGTGTTTTTTTCAAGTTTGATAGGATTTGTTCCCTATCTCTGTACATTTGATGTTTTTATCTGTTTTTAAAAGAAAAATGCACATGGGTGACTGAGATCAAGTTTAACAAGTAACCAAACTCTCCTGGTGTAACTCCCCTGAAATTTCACTGAAATAGTTGGGCAGCTTTTTATTGATTTCAGTGAAAACAGACATAGGTCAAAGAACATGTCCCAGCATGAAAGTTAAGGAAATTCAGTACGTTAAACTCTCATGGACTGTGAAGTGTATATGCAAAGAATGGGATTATTCAAACTAACAGGGTAACAAATAGAAAAATTAACTTGATAATGAAATACCCCATGTGCGTGGGCTACCTCGGCTGGGCGTCTGAGGCCTTTCTGCTGGAGCGAGGAGACCTGACGTTTCCAGACTTGGTGACCAAGGCAAGTCTTACAGCCTGTGGCCTCTGGGGAGGGGTTTGCTCTCTGCAAGCTTCAGCTGATGAAAAAAACAAAAAGAGATTTTAAAGGAGGTTTGTGGAGAGGAAGAGGCAGGTCAAGCTGACCAAGTTTTATGGTGACATTTGGCTTTCTCATCTCCTCATGGTAAAGAATGTTATTCTGCATTGCTGTAATTGGATGTGCTGTCCAGACTCCTTTCAGCACTCAGCCTATGTAGGAAAAAAGGCAACAGCACGGAGTAAATTCATTTATCAGGCTTGGTAGAAATTTTCAGCTCCAGATGGTGAAATATTGGAGCATCAAAAAGGTAAAAAACTTTGTTTTAGACTCAGGGGAGCTTGGTTAGTGGGAGGAAAAATTAAAGGAGAATAAATACGAACCCTTAACTTCCACCTATAAAATGAGCTTATTTCCTGATCCCAGAAGACTCAGAAAATAATGATTAATAATTTTTAAACCTGCTCTCTATTCAGTAGGTTGTGGGTTTATGTGGCAATACTGGATTTTATAAGAGTTTTAGCTCCAATTCAGTTTACAGCCTTCTGACAGTGGAATGTGGCAGAGGGACTGTGACAGCAAAGAGCGATTCACAGTAGATTATGACCAAGAGTGAATGGAAATCCTGTGTTCAGCTACAACTTCAGGGATGTGGAGAGGGAGAACAGGCATATCTAAGCTAATATTTACACTAGGGTACTGAATCTAATACCATGAAACCTCATAAGGGTTTTGAAATTGAAATTGCATTTCAGATACCTAGAGCTAATATTACAACGTTGTAGCTTTTAAAAGTATTCAAGTTTCGAAGAGGGGTAATACTGACTTCATGTGCTCAAAGCTTTCCATGCAGCTTCCCTGCTGTTGATCTAGAAGAAAGCATTTAATTTTTACTTACAGATTTGAGACTGGGATAATTGGTATCTGAACCAACCAGTGCTCTGATCTCGTAACTCCATGAACTCCTATGGAACCACGGGATGTGTGTTAATGCCTTTGAAAACAAAACAGCTCTTCTTGGATGCCAGAAACATTAACTGAAATTAAAGCATCTTCAGCTGAGAAGATATTGGGATAATTTCTGATGATTCTTTGCTTAGCTTAGAGTCATGGGACTATGGAAAGACTGAAATGTAGCAGGAATGGTGGCTGTTACAAATGTACCTCCTGAAGGTGTAAAAGTGTGGTGCAGCACGTGCTTGAATATACATGAGGCCTTTTTATATGCAATGGGTCAGATTTTTATTTTTTTTTTTTTCCTTGGAGGCTATGTCTTTGACTTATCCTGATGGAAAGAGAATGTCCCTTTCAAATCCATTGACTTTTACATTAGCCATAATTTGAGATTGCTTCTGCAGGGATGAGTTGCCTTGGGGAGCAGAGAATTTTTGAAAGAGACAATTTTATGTGGAGGAGGATTGCCACAGCTGCAGTGCTTTCTTCTGCAAGAGGTATTTTAAAGTTGATTTCAATGTAGGGTAAAGATAAAAGCTTTTCACTGTTCATCAACCTTTGTTTTTGGAGCTATTCTGTTAATAAGCAATTTTCCTTGCTTTTGTTTTGCATTATTTTGCACTGTTCTTTTTATTTTGCTTGCTGCCAAATGTATGTATTGCCTTGTCCTCTGCTGTTTGTCCTTAGTTTTGGTTACATTCATTTCAGTGATATTTTCTGGATATATTTTTCAGTGGAAGAGCAAATTGTTCCAGCTTGTTTAGAATGAAGTTATTTAACAAACATAATGGTAAAGATGTTTGAAGGCTCCTTTGTACCACTGAGTGTATTTCTATTGAATTAAATTGCCTTTCAGGGAAGCCTATGGCTAATCAGTTTATAGCACATATACTTGGCATTTATATGCCTAGTGCTGATATTAAGCTCTGTTTCTAGGTATCTGTAGATTATTTAAAATTCTTTTGTAATTGTAGACCTTGATGCAAAGATGTAATCTACTTGCCTTTATTAGCAGCAGAAGAAGGGATATCACTCTAGTCACTTCCCGAAGCAGAGCCAGTTTAAGTCAATTGGTTTTATTATTACTGTGCTCTTCACACTCATATGCCTCAAATTGGACGGAAGCCATTTGAATTTAGCTGCTGTATTGAGGTAATCGAATGACAAGGAATGGTAGTCATTGAGGATGGATTACTTCAGATCTCAGTATCATTATTTGCCTTTAGAAATATAGTGAGCCATTCAACCCAAAGAGGGATGCTTCTGCTTTTAATTAATAGTTTTAGAACGGTATTATTAACTTTTCTTTTAACTTCTTTCATTAATTAAAGATCATAACTGTATGGTTGAATAGGTAGAGGGAAGAATGCAAAGAGTGTTTGATGAAGTCTGACAAAGGAAAGGATGTTCTAACTTTTTCAGTATAAGAAAAATGTGCTGCTCTCCATTAGACTTCTTGATTTTGATGTTGAGACTCTAACATGACCCAAAGATGACAGTTTCTTTCTTTTAATTGGTAAAGCATTATCACCTAGAGGGCAGATAACAGCAAAATTGTTCAATGACACTGAGGTACTAGACTATATAAATTGTTTTGTACTTGTGAATGTATAATATTAAATTTTGGTGATATTTACAAATGTGAATAATTATTTTTGTGTAAATGCTGGAAATGTATACTTCAAAAGGAAAATGGAATTAAAAATGTGAAAATTTGATGTTACATGATATTTGGGTTTACTGCATAGATATGGTTCAAAAATCTTCTCTGTATCTAGTCATGAAGTTAGATTATGGCAGAAAATGCTTTATTGACAAGCTGCATAGCATTTTATAGGAACGATATCTTGAAGGATAATGAGCATTTTTCCTTAGTCTAAATCTCATGCATCGAGATAACTTTCACTCTCAAAGTCATGCTGTAGGAGTAAAACCTTGGCCAATTTTAAAATTAAATGCTTCACTTCCTCAAGTAGCTGATTTGTGAAAAATGATTATTTTCTGCTGGGTTCCTGGACGGCATAATGGTAATACCTGTTTGGTTCAATCATAATTCCTAAAATCTTAGCTTTAGTTCTTTAGGTAGTAAAGAGAAACACACTTTGCTTTGCTGTGCTAGTGTGTACCATGTCTTCTGCCTAAGTGTAAATGGTGGTAGCCTAACGTGCAAACTGCTGTTGTACTCCAACAGCATTTTTCAGATTACTCCAACAGCATTTTTCAGATTGTAAGATTATTTTTGTAACCCTAGTCTCCAAGTGAGTTTAATACTGGTATCACTGGTAATTTTTTCAAGTTGCGATTTTTAATTGTTAGATACATCACTATCTAAGGGTGTTCTGCGTGGGCAGATCTGGCTCTTGATTGACAAGCTGCAAATGTAATTCTCTCCCCAAGGCTAAGAGAGATCATTAATTGCATTTTGAATATTATTCAAATAGTTTTCCTGTATCACTGGGGTAATAAAATACGATTTAAGGCAACAGATCCTGAGCTGGCAGAAGTTCAGCGGAGGCTTTCAGCTGGGGTGTCAGTATATAAAAGATCCTATAGTTGTGGTATCATGGGACTTTCTATGCATATATCACTTCTTTTGGGATGGGTCTTTAAGCTATGAACTAATTTAGACAGTTGGTAGCCAAGGTAGGTAGGTTATTGCTGACTGGTTTATTGCTGTTTTAGGGTATTCCACTTGCCTTGGTTCACTGCATGTGCCCATTCACAGTAAGCCTCACAAAAGCAAATCAGGCATGTACTGCACATACAGCAGTATGCTGGGCTCCTTACAAGTGGCTCGGTGCAGACCATGTGCCTTAAGCTGATGGAAAAAATTCCACTGACCTGATGGGCACAAACTATCACTTCATGCCATTAACACATCTTTTGCAGCTATGCCTTTTAACAATTTTCTTCTTGGACTTGCACACTCTTCCACTCTCTTCCACACTGATTTTTCCCCATTTAGTTTTTATTTTATTCTGCTTCTTTCTTCTGAGTTTAGCTGAAAGTTCAGCTGATGATAACCAATTTTTTTTCTGTAACTCTTGTTATATTATGTCAGTAAGTGCAAATAGCATAGCACCTCTGTTTTTGCTCAATGGGAAGTGACATACTCTTGATTAAAATTTATTGCTAGTATGCTTTGATGAATGTTTCAGAGTATGTTATTGTTTTACTTTTTCATTTTTGGACACTTTCTATTTCTGTTTTATCAATTCTATTTCCTCAAATTGTCTTAGACATAATGTATGATGTTAATAACATGTCAGCTTCAAAAATGAGGAGGATAAAATGATACTTTTGCTGAAAGCTGCAGTTAGAGGAGAGAGTGATATATACTGTTCCAAAATATGCAGTTACATTTGTTTATTGAAATGCCATTTACATTCAGAAAAAATAGAGAAGATGTTTGAATTTCCAATTTCCAATTATTTAATATGAAGTCATAATTTATAGATGGAAGACAGGTCTATTATATAAGCTAGCCCAACTCTGATCAGAAGGACCATCCATTTTCTAATGCCTCTTTAATACTCCTGTAATATTCCAGTGTTCCTTGAGAAGACTTTGATGCAGATTTTATAGGTGTTCAGCCCATTAATTGCTTCTAATTTTTTTCCTCTTTACCCAGTATAACTGTGGTTCATCTCACCATGTTGAATCACTCGTGTTCCTTTCAGAGATCCAGCTCATGTATTTTTAATGGTAACTTCAGTCTATTTTTATAGTATTTTATAATAGTACACACCTTGCTCCAGAATAAAGGACTATGGGAGTCCTCTGGGAGCTATTGAGTCATTTGAAAAAAATATACGTATGCTGGTGCAAACTGATTCTTACCTCTTTTTAAACTGGATGAGTATATTTTGGTCCTTGAAGCCCCTTAAGATTTCATTTAAGCTTGTGATTAGCTTTACACATGCAGACATTTCTGCTGGCCTATGTGCTCCCATTTTTCCTTTGGTTATCATTCCTCCAGACTGCTCCTGGATGTCAACTCCAGATAGTTTACTGGAGAACAGGTATTCCTGTACTGAGCAGACGTGTGGTTCTTGTGTGGACATGCTATTCTATGCATATATATGCCCAGCTTTGTCTTTCCAGCTATCTCTAACTGTGTTGCCATCATTGCCAATTGATTATTTTCCTTATTACTTCTTCCATAATTTCTAATTTATTCAGACTATACTTCAGATCATTTTTCACCATCTCTGTTAGCTAAGATGTCTCCCTCTGCCTCTCCCTCTGCCTCTGCCTCTCCCCCCCATTTTTCTACTCTGTCAGCCTTTCTGGTGTTAATGATGCCTCCCAATATAGAAGCATTCACCAGCTTTCTTAATATGTTTATTTCTCACTTCTCCAGATCATTTAGGAAAATATTAAAGAATAGAAATGATAACCACGATTCCCTTGTTATTGCAAAAGATGTCAACTTGGCATACTGCTAGTCCTCATTGTCTTTTGTTTACATTCAATTAGCCTGATTTTGGATCTGTCCAATCCAATTTAAATTAACATTTCAATTACTCTTTCATGAAAGAGAGTAAATGTTTCATTAAATTACACGCTTTATTAAAATATCCATCAACATCTGTAAAGAAACTTTCTGACACATTGTTATACAATGGTAAGTGATTTTGCAGAAAATACCACAAGCAGGCTTAAAATACCTACCATTTTAAGAAGGCTTGGATTTAGAATGTTAAGTTTTTAATACGGGGATATGAGGGGATAATAAACTGATCTATGAGCTGGATGGTCTCAAATTTCCTGAGAGAATTTCTGATTATTTTTTTTTTAGGAAAATTGAGCACTTAGGTCCCTCTGAAATCACAAGTGATAGAGCACTGTGCTTCTTGCTGAACAAAGACAGAACAAAAAGATCATCTCCACGCCCCCAGATATTAATATGAAAACTCAGTGATGGAGGGCAGCCCAGGGTTCAGGCAGGTATCTGCCTGAAATTGTTTGCAATTACCCACAGGGCAACTTCTGCTGTCATATGCAATGATACCGTGCCCTTGAAGTCAGTGAGATAACATGAGCATTTCTGACAGTTGTGTACTGAATAGTATGGAAGTGCACCATAACTTGTAACAGGTCGTTTATGATGAATGGATTCACTGCAATTTTGATCCTTTTACTGGATATTTACGCTTTTAGAAGTCCTCCCTTCTGTAGGCCAATGTGGCCTAGTCAACCACTTAAATGTGTGCATTACTTTTAAGGATGCACTTAAGTATGTCTGCATTCAGAAAAGTGCTTAAATTTGTCTATAAGTCTAAGATGAGCTACCATTGTGGGCCTGTCAATTTATGTTTTATCTCATGGCAACCAGGAAGGAGCTTAAATATCATATAGAGCTTGTTAGCCTTCTTGTCTCTGAGTAATCACTCAGCAAAGAAAACCAAATATTTTCCTCTTTCTATTCCCTCAACAAGTATTTTAAGTTATACATGCTTTTCCTTCTGGCTTATTTGCCAGTAAAAAAGAACCTGGTAAAGCAACAGTCAGTAGCTCTATTCAGGACAAGGCAATGCCTCTGCTTCTACAGCTGCAGAGTAGACTCCCAGTTATGACATGAAGATGTTTTAGAACAATGATATTAAAAAAAGCTGTTTTTTTATTGGAAGTTCACGTCTGCTATACTTTAATATTACACAGGAAATTTTGCTTTCAGTCATTTTTTTTTAGTTGTGCACATCTACTGTTGACCTTGATGACAGAATAGATTATCCAAAGCTTAGTCATGAATTAATGTTGAAGAGATGTAGGTGACTTTTTCTTTTGTCTTTTAAACCTTACAGCCACCTACACTAGGAATATATTAACTGGGAAGCTATTTCAGCAGTACTGCAACATGTAAGTACTTGCAGGTTTGAAACAGCAGTAAGATGCCAAGAACAACCATGGAAATTGTGAAATATTTATCAATACAATAATACTGCTTTATCTTGTATCCAATTTCTAATTTAAATTGTGTATCACAAGGGTTTCTTTGTTCTTGAAGATAGTTTAGAAAATGTCAGTTTAGACACGTTGTATATTCCTAAATAGCTATCTTTGCTTTGTATATATGCAACATAATTTGATTTTAAATTTAAACAACGATTTCTTATTATATTCCTGAATAATGCATTTAGGTATTTTCACTTCTGCTACTGGAATACTGTTTACAGACAGCTGAAATTCAAGCTTACTCCCCCCCCCCCCCCCCTTTTTTTTTAATAAAGCTAGTTTTAGTTATTGGATTTGGAAATAATAGAGAGAATATGTCTGTCTTCCCATATTTAAAGCTTCGGAGAGCCTGATCCAATTTCCATGTGCTAGAAAAAGACAATCCCAAATTAAATACATGTTAGAGCCAATTCAGTAGTCAGAAATTTGCAGTTCTTGTTCTGTGTCTACCAGGGACTTACTGTGTGGTTTTGTGCAGATAATTTGGGGCTAGCTTCTACCTGTACTCGTGAAATGCCTTATGGGGTGCTTAATATTTTTCACTTTCCATTCCTTAAAATGAGGGTTATAATTCCTAACCTGGATTTGTATGTGGCCTCGGTGAGAAGGGTGGTAGAAACCACACTGCAAATTAGCTTCCTCTGCATTTTGTCTGTTTATCCTCTAATAATGTGATGCTAATGGGCTGGGGGGGGAAGGAACATTTTCTGCTTTCACAAGATCTTCACAAAACTTCACAAAATCTTCACTTCAAACTATCATACACTACTTGACTGTTCTGAAACTTCATTTTATGTGTGTAAAGACCTTGGAAAGCATCATCTGTAAAGGATTAAGTATGCTTTGACTACTTCGATTACTATGGACATGCTATGTAGTAGTATGGAGTAGGTTCTCCACTGGAACACAGATAAGGCACATCTGTATGATGTGAAGATGTGAATTATCTGGCACTTTACAAGTCTGTAGAACCTCAGTCCCTTGTATCTGTGGTATGATCAAGTGCTCGAGCTCTCTTAATCAGGGGAAATTGCTGTCAAGAATTTGATGCCAAGTTTTGATGCCATTTTGATGCCAATTTTGATGCCATTTGATGCTGAGTATCTATTGACAAAAAAAAAAAGAAATGGAAGACATTCATAAACTGCCTGTAGGAATAGCTGCCCTAAGTTTACTGGTGGCATGGATGACCCTACGGGAGAAGGTCAAGTACAGTTAGATTTGTTCTTCCTACATTCTTTGTTAATCATGATTTTCTTATGACTAAATTTAAATTTTTATTACCTATTTGAACCTCAGATGGGTTTCAGCTTGAATGAAAGATGGGAGGTCATAGCAGCAGAATAAACATAATGGTTTATATATATATATATATATATATACATATATAGTCATTTTCTTGTTCACTTTGGTGTTTTTCTCTTTAAATGACCTGCTATTTATTATACAAGGACATTACAGTGTATCATGGCATGCGTAGGACAGTTATGAAAAACAGCTAAATTAAATTGCCAATTTGGAGACCAGAATGCAATCAGAATTTGATTTTGTGTGTCACCTTTATTTTAAAGAACAGACCAGTGTAGAGCAGTGTTAACCTTCAGAAATTTTAAGAGCGGCATGGGCTTGGATGAAAAAAGAGACTTGAGCTCTGTTCTTAAATAACAGGCAAGTTCAGTCCTTGTTTACATGCTCAAAACTTTTACTGACAACGACGAGCTTAGAGCTTTATATGCTACTTGCACAGAATACATAATCAAGAGTGGAAAATGACTCTGAGACAACAGGTTTCAAGAAGACTGGATTTAGATATGTTTTTATGATTAAAGCAGTGGTTTAAATACTCTCATACTAAACTGCTCTGTGTGTGTGAATATTGCTTACTACCAGAGTGAATGGTAGAGCATGAATGTCTACATGGGATAAGTACCTGGCAGAAAACTGTTTTGTTGTCTCATATTTGCAGCCTTGTTCAGACATGATTCATTATGGAATCATAGAATTATAGCATGGTTCAGGTTGGAAGGGTCTTTAAGGATGATCTGGTTCCAACCCCTCCCCTCCCCGCCATGGGGAGGGACACATCCCACTGTATCAGGTTGCCCAAAGCCCCATCCAGCCTGTCTTTGTACACTTCCAGGGATAGAACATCCATGGCTTCTCTGGGCAAATTGATGTTAGTTCCAACTGTGCAGGGATGAAGCAAGGGGAAGAGTCATGTGACCGGCCTGGGTCTTGGGCTAAGGTCTGCATTGATCTGTCAGGACTGCTACAACTCTCTTTCTCTTGTAGCCTATGAAATTTCAGAATAAAATCAACAAGGAAGGAAACTCTTACTAGGATTTTTAAGTTTTCGTTTTTAACCCGAAATGTGCTTAGTTCTCATTGCTAGGAACAGATTTAGGCCAACTTTTTGAAAGTCTTAGGGGGCCAGAATAGTTGTTTAACCTGGTAAATAGTTTCCAGTAATGGGAAATTTATACAAAATGGGAGTGTTTGGGTCAGCAAATCTCCTCAACATGGATTTATTTATTTATTTATTTTTAAAGGAGGAACATCCTGCACATTTCTTCTTATAAACTTCTAAAGTAAGTTTCATGTGAAACTCTTATTTTGCCATAGTCCTTTCTGTTTCCTTTCAAAGTGTTAAAGTGTTTAAAATAATGGACTATGGATAATTTGTTTGAAATCAAGGAATTGCTTTATATCTTTATGTCCAAGATGCACACAATCTGAGTTCCTGAAGCACTTAGATTTGCCAACTATACCATAGTTGCAGTGTCCTCTATAGTCCATGGAACAATATACAAAAATCTTCTCACTGTGATTGTCTGAAGGCAAGTAATTGCAATAAACAAGATTTAATATGCACAATGACATTAGACATTGGAATAATACTAAAAGCTTTCAAAGAACTAACAGGAGATTTAATAATGTTTACACACACACACATACACACACTTCTGGGAACAATGTTTCATTTTGACGTAATCTGGAATATTCAATTTTTTTAACTTTTGAGGCAGGCAAATACATTTCATATATACATTTTTCACCTTAAAAACTTTTAATGAAATATTCCTATCTTTGCTCTGTGAAAATACATATACTTAGTTATCATTTCTTATGTATCTCTTAACTCGACCAAGAGCAGTTCCTTAATTTTATATATTTGCCGACTGATATAATTTATTTCTTAATTGTTCTTTATACTCATCATCTAGATTTCAGCATTACCTCCATCCTGGGCTTACAGAATTTCATTTTAATATTCTGATATTTTCTAGGTATTGTTGTATTAGAGAAGATACAGAATATATTCAAATAAACTTTCATGTTTGTCTTTCTGAGAGGTACTTACCTCTTTCACATTTTATCCTTAAAGTATCTATGAACAATATTTGAACTGTACTGTCACTTGTGACAGTAATATTGGGAAGATTTTTTTTCCCTGGTGGATGATGAATATTGAATAGGGATAAAGTTTCTTTACACTGTGGTTAAACAGAATTCCAATGGAAAACAAGTCAGACCTGCTGTTTCTACACTGTAAAATGTTTGTTAATCCCAGGTGTTTTTTCGAAGAAATTAAAACAACAACAAAAAAAAGGACATCTAACTTTGTGAAATCTCTCTCACTTCTGTGAGATACCTGAGGTACATCTTTAACCATCTGAAGTTAAAGACAACACCTCTAAAAAAGGAATTCCCACACTTAAGTGTGAATTCAAGAATACATAAAGTAATGAAAGTAAATGTTGGCACTCATAGGATAAGTATAAAATATGGAAAAAGAAGATGCTTTGGCCTTTTAAGTCTTCAAATAACCCAGTACTGTGTCCTTTATGTCAGTGCCTGGATAAAGACATGATTGATTACCAGTTTGTCCATAAGTTTATTGTATGGACCAAGCATTGTTGGCAATTTTTGGGTACAAATGGGAAAGTTGATCTGATGGTGTTATCAAAACTAGACCTAAGCCCCATACTTAAAAAAATCTCTGTGCTTAGTAAGCAGTTGAACAAATCACTAATGAAATATATTCAAAAATCCAAATTATACAATAGCTACTTTTAAGTTAGGAAAATGTAAAAACATCTTTTAACCTGAAGATACCCATCTTCTAAGAAATCACCCTTCACATGGTTTCCTCTTAATTAGAGATGGTTCAAATTGAAAATCTGCTGGCACAAGCTTAGACTGTTCACCTTCAGATATCTTTGTAGCCAGGCAAATAAATGACTGCTGTGTCTGTCCCAGAGAAACTTGGAAACCAATATTTTAACAGGTAACCATTGATTTTAACCTTGAGATGTAGTAAAACAGTGACAGTTCTTTTTATCAGAAAAAGGAGGGAGTCATCCATCATCTCTGGATTTATGATGCTTGTAAGTGCATCTTGAACACTATGATGGTGTTCAAGACTTTCTACTGTAACTAGCCATTCTCTCCAAGTAGGCATCTTGTGACATACTACAAATACTCTTGATGAATTTAGCTGGGCCATTAAGCTCATTAGCTCCTACAGTGGTTGTGGGTTGACATTCTTTCAGGTCTGTAGAGGTAGCAAGCAGTTAAGAAAGAGGATTTTTATAATCCCTTGAAAAAGTACTTTTCCCCTTTTCTGGAGATTGTGCTTTTAAAAGGCTGATTTGAGACATGCCCTTGAAATGAATTGAGAAGTAACTTTATCCCTCTGTAACTGTCTGGTCTGGTTTACAGCACCTTTCTCCTCCACATTTCATCCCATGAAAAATATACTTTAGATGTCTAAATCTTGAAATAACTCTGTGCCATGTAAAATCCATTCTGGTCTTGGTTTTCTTTCCAGAGATGGATTACGTACTTGGGAGTCCATCCCATTATAAAATGGGGTAAATCCACCTTCTTCTCGTAATGCTATAAACCAGGACAGAATTGTGACTTCAATAGGAAGATAGCACTGTGCTGCACACTTTATAAGTATAGGTACATCTTTGGAGTTCTTACATCTCTGAGTAGAGGAATATTTTCAAAGCTTTGGGCATTTAGTTGTAGGGAGGTTTTACATCACTTCTTTCCTCCATCAGAGTTCACTCAGTCTTAAAACTTTCATCAGTTTTATTGACAATCATCTTATTGTCAGTAGAAATAAGGTAACAGTGGAGAGGATTTCAAATCCTGTACAGAGATTGTGTGTTTTTTGTTATTTTTTGTTTGTTTGTTTTTAATTAATGTTTAATTAAGTGTGTGGACAACTGGTTGTATCATCAGTTGTTACAAACAGGCTTAGTTCTGTAAAAGGCAATGCTGATATATTCATTTATATAACGTAATGGGATAACTTGGAGTTGAAGGGAAGGGCAAAAATTTTCATATCAAGAAGAAAAGGGAAACTAAAAAAGGAGATGTCACACAATTGTAATAGCAGTTTGGTGACTGCAAGAGAAAGATGGCCTGCAAAAGGACTGGAAAATCATTGGAAGATTCCTCGCCTCTCCTCTCCCTCTCCTCTCCCTCTGCTCTCCCTTTCCTCTTTCTCTTCTCTCTCCTCTCCCTCCTTTCTTACTATCATCATGGAAAGTTTATTGCCAATTAACTTTATGGGAAGGAATTAGTGTGGTAGTAAGCAATCGAAGAATACAGTGTGTATTTATGCAAAGGTTTGAGCAGAATTAATACAACTTCTTCACTTGCATTTTAAGCTTTGCCCTCACCTTGTACCTAGATATGTACTAGCTAATATGCTAGGGAACTATGCTAACACTGCTATAGGAAACTGTATTTTGTTACAAAAACAGAACATATTTACTCTTATTTGTGTTAGTCTTAAAATCATATTGAAAATAGAACACAAATGAGCTTCTTATCCATAAAATCATTGAAACATAATATGACATTTACTACCTATGGTACGTCATTAGACTTCCATTCACTTCTACAAGCATTTATTTCAGTCATTGAATGTGATGATTTTTGAGATAAGTTTGCTTTCTACTAAAAGAATGAAAATTTTAAATAGAATTCTTTCTCTCTGTACTCTGTTCCTCAGAGGGTATTATTTCAGATGAAGTATTCAAATGTGCAATAACAACCTCTTACTCTGTTTATGAACTACACAGCTATCTATTATTTTTTAAAAGTTATTTTCTCATTACTTTTGATGAAATTATTTATGATATTTCACTATCTCTCCCCAGCAGAAATTTTGACATAATTACTCAATTAATCCATCTATAATTAATGTACAGTATTAAAGATGATCAAAGTTGGGCTCTTAAAATATTCATCCACATTTCAGCTTGCAAAATAAAATCCAGTTTCAAAAATGAGGCTCCAGATTTGCTTTCAAGTTCTGTTATTGAATATAAGGATTAAGAATTTATTTAAATTCAAGATTTTGTTATCTTGGTTTGTTACAGACTTTGTTTGCCTAAGATCAGTTTCATGTTTGAGATATAGACATAGTCATTCTCCAAGACTTGATAAGTTACCCTTGAATTTATTTTCTCATTTATTAAGAATTAAGAAGGTAAAACATACCATATTTTTTCTCCCACTGGCTTCAATTACCTGCAAATTCTTGCTCTGTTGCTTGGTCTCCTATCTAATGCACATATTTTTGGTAGTTTTTGTAGGTGTAGTTACTTTATCTTGTATATGTGTCTACACAAAGGTATCTTATTGCCGTTGACATAATTTCCCTTGACCTGTGTGAAATAAGTGTGATGTCTATAACTACCATGCAGCAGGCTGGTGAGTTGCACCACTCCTGTTCATCTAACTGGTCGTGCAGTTCTTGGCTAGTATAACTTCAGTTTCAAAAGCCTGTGATGGAATTGGAGGTGAAATTGGATGCATGGGAAGATGGCTCTCCTGTGTGAGAGAGAGAGAAAGTGAAACTCTTGTTTGATTTTTAATAGAAGAAGGGAAACAGAGATTAATTTATTTCATGAAGTGAATTGATTGCTTAAGTGACATTTTAGCTAATTTGGGAAGAGTACAGCAATGGGAAGGTGCTGTAAGCATCTATTAACGGGCAAGAACAGTTCTAAATATTTTTATTTATTTATTTATTTATTTTTGAGGAGAGGGTCTTGTAGTTCCTCTAAACTAAAAAAGAAACCCAAACCAAGATTCCTTCAATTTATCAACAAAACCTCTCTTTTCTTTACTTCTGGGTAATGAAGACTGTAGTCTCTTCGAATCTTTTTTTTTTTTTTTTTTTTTTTTTTTTTAATCTTGAAGCCTGATGCCTTCAGCAGTACAAGGATCAAACTTTGTTGTATTTCAGAGAAAAATGTTTTTAGCCTGTCCTTTTAATCTAGTTCATGTACATAGTAACTCGGCCTAGAAACTCTGGCTAGAATGTGTTTTAAACAGCATTTAGCATAAACCCTGCTAAGCTGAGCAGAAGGCTTTAAATGTAGTGTTAGAAACAAGGAATCATCTGCAAAGGTTGTGATCTTGGAGTAAAAATAATGACACGCTGAGAAATGAGAGGCAGAGATTTGCTTGTAGTGCTCCACATTTGTCCACAGTTACTTCTAGTGTATAAATGTTAGCAAGTGAATTGAATATAATCTGTGTGAAGAATGATGAAAATGGACAGTGTCAATCAGTAAGTTCAGGTCCATGCACTCCTTCATATGTTATATATTTTAATGTGTCTCCCTCTCCATCCCCCAGCTCCCTTTCTCTTTTGTCTTTCCTGCTGCTCACTGGAGAAAATAATTTGTCTTTGGAGTAGATAGAGTAATTTGTGAGATTCTTCCCATACTGTTTTTGCTTTCTCTGCTACTGGAATGCGTTAGTGGAATTTCAGATACACGAGAGAGAGTGTTGTATGCTGAAACAAGTGCAAAGTGGTCATTAGTTTCATCAAAATATATTAATCACTATGCTTTACAAATTGATCAAAGACTATCACTTATAATGATGAAAAAAATCTTGCAACTCTGCCCCTAAAAAACAGACCAGCTTCCTTAGTGACCCTGGGATGCTGTTTATGAAGTATACTATAGCAATCCTAGGATATCAAAGTTGTGTCTTGTTGCCAATCATGTTTTCTTTGGATTTTTTTTTTTTTCTTTTTACTCTGCTGGCATGTGTTTGGTAGTTTCCAGTGAAACGTACCTTCAGCACTTAGCCTATAGTCATCCATGATATTGTGGCTCAATTCTTGGTAACAGCTGACATGGTTCACTCGAGAGTGATTTCATGTTGATCTTCTTCTCCAGCTTCATTCCAAGTTGAGATGTTTTTGGGATTTAAGGTGTGAGTGCAAAGAAATTTCAAAAGAAAAAAAAGGCATGTTTTTCTTGTAAAGACAGAAGCTTCTGAGCATTTTGGGGAAATCTCAAAGTTAAAGATGAAATAGATATTAATAAGGCAGCCTCCATTTTAGCAATGCCAACAGTGATTTCAGCTTAAATAACAATCTCAGTGTACTTCAGTGTACTTGTAATAGTACTATGCATTTTATTTTGTGTAACTACCTCTTAAACTGCTTTACAAACGTTCTTCACAGCAGGTACCTGTTTCGGAAAGACTGAGCGAATAAGGAGCTGAAATTACAGTCTCAGTCATGATAAAGGAAAAAGTTCTGCAAGTGGTTACATGAATAAATATTCAAATTTAGATACTCTGGAAAATCTAGGTTCCTATTCTAAAATTTGTCTGCATTTTTGTTGGGTAAATGACACTAAAATTGTGACCTTAACCACCTGTCCTCCAAGTGACTGTTTTCTGGAAACAAAATTTATTTATTTATTTTATTTTAAGACTTTCCCTGGACTTTAGGCTACTTAAAAGTTTTTACATGTTTTATCTGACATGTATATTCTATACTAAGCATTTGTTTCCATCGTTAACTGTGAAGGACAGCTCCTTAATGTAATCAACAACATTAAATTACATCCCTAGATGGGAAATGAAGGTTAATGTACACAGCAGAAATGCAGAGGAGACTTTCTGAACAGGCTGTAACTAACATACTGAAATCTGATATATTGCTGGCCTGCATGACACCAGCTGTGCTGGAAATGCCACTGCACTTTCAGCATCAAATATGGGTATGGGAAGAACTGCTAGGGGGTTGCATCTCAAGTAAATCTTCAGAATTGCTGCATTTGCTAACAACATACTAGAGCAAGAGTTAAATGGGACTGATGGGAATCACAATGCTGGCTGTCTCAGTAGCAAGAATCATAATGATATTTATTTTTCCTGAACCTTTCATTCACATTTACATCTTTATTATTATTGTTATTTTATTTTATTTTATTTATTTTTAATGGGATTTGAAAGAACTGTGGCCCCTCTCCGTATTGCTGGATCATACGCATGTGATTGAAATGGGGTATCTCCATGCTCAAACAGATTTACATGCATTGTTCATCACCACATTCATCTGAGGCTGGGATAAAAGTGATGTAGAAATAAAACTAATCTGCACTTTGCAGATTCTTACTTTAGGTACAGTGTAAAAGCTGAATTGGCCATCCAACCTCCTTTATTGTAAGATTGTGAAGAAAAAAAATCATAGAATTTCAGCTATGGTTAACTTTGGGTTTTAGACAGAAAATTTAAAACCAAGCATTACAGAAACCCTTAAAGCATGTCGTTTCTGGTATTGAACCACTTTGTGCCTTTCCAGGTAAATAATTCAATATGCACAGTGTTGCATCTAACCTGAGAAAAACCATTTATATGGCTTTACTCTAAAACTCACTGAAGACTTCAACAAGCTTGGATCAAGCTCTCTTAATTAATGAAGCTGTAAATATTTAGGAGAAAACCCATTCTCTGTGATTTATTATACCAATTTTGTGTTTAGCTGTGTGGGCTGTGTTTAGTGAAGTCATCAGAGATTTTGACAGGGTGCTTCATTTGGACTAAATACTAACTGGCGATATTTGTGGAGAACTTTTGATTAAAGTAAATGAAGCAGATCTTGTGATGCTACCAGGTAATAAGGAAAAGGCAATAAAGGATGGACACAGTCAAAATATAATGGTAATCAGTGATGGTGCTATGCTATTTTAACTCACAGTGTGAGATCCGTATGAAGTCATTAGAAACCTCAAGGATTTGTTAATGTACCAATCCTTCCCTCTAAAATGAAAAAAAAAAAAAAAAACAAAGAAAATCTAGTTTGAACTGGCTATGATTTTTATCTGTTTGTTTTAGATAGCAAAATAGAAATATCCCTGTATTGCATTGCATGGTACTTGAGTTTGTGTCTGCACTGCAGCACACTCTTTCATTGACTAACGCCTTGTTTACAGTTACTCTCTACAGTAAATCTTTCCTATTGTTTTGTCTTTATTGGCTGTGCCAGAAGGCTACTGAGCTAAAGCACATAACAACTATCCTCCAATACTTATGAACACTTTTGCTTTCCTCATCCATCATTTTAACTGGCAGTTATCTTGATGTAAAATATCTGGAAGACTCGAATCACCTAGCACACTCAGTATCTGGAAATGGTATGAATTTTTGAAGCAACTATTCATTTAATACAAGTGGTATAAAGTTAGAATGGGGGAAAAATGAACTGCTTTACTTATATTTATTTCTGAAAAGTTTACCAGCAGAAAACCAAGTCAAACTCCTCTCCAAATCCTTAACTGCTGCTGGCTACTTAATTTTATATCAGCCCATGTCCTTCCTGTCACCTTTTTCTCACAATATATGGAGACTTAGAAAGCCATATACATATTGTGACTCTTTTAGGTTGATTCCTAGCAGAGTGGTTATACATTGCAGTAGGTTTCTTTCCTCTTCTGTATGTTTATATAAGGTATAAAACAGATTTCCAAGCATCATGCTCCCAGTTTCAGGAGGAATTCAATGGCCCCAGATAGGTTTTCCTCTAGATGAGGAGGAACAGAACAGTCCTGGATGCTTCCTTTCCACTCTCAAACAGATGTATCACCCAGCAGATTGTTTTGGAATAGTACAAAATTTGCCATGCTCAGCATCTGGGCAACCAAACTAATGACTTCCAAAATTGCTTTATCCTAAGTTTCAGCTGTTAGAGCTGTTGGCAGTAGAACTTGGAAGAACAAGTGTTTCTAAAACACATGATTTTTATGCTAAGCTTGCAGAAAGATTAAAAAAAAAAAAAAAAAAAAAAGCTAAATTCTTAATTTTGCTGTGTTATCTTGAGAACTAGGAGGAAGCACTCAACATGAGTTCTAAGCAAAAACAAACAAAAAAAACAACAAAAAAAACAAAACACACACACACACACACAAAACAAAACACAAGAGATTTGCCCATATTTTGACATTTGAATAGTTAGACTTTTCACCACTCTGATGTAAAACAAAATGCTAATTCTTATTACACTTTAACATATTTTTTTTTTCCCCATTGAGGTCCCTACATTATTACAATGATCTTTCACTGTTTTCATAGCCAGACTGTGACTGTTGTCTGCCAATATTGTTCAAAGAATTAGCTGAATGTTCCTAATTAATAGGCTGTGCTCCATTTGAGAACCAGTTGATGTTGTTGCTTTTAGTTGTTTTTAGCTATTCCTTGTAGAGGGAAGTCATGAAAGTCAAATATCACATAATCTATTGTCCACCGTTAATGGGAGAGGCAACTCTAGCAGAAACTAGGGGGGAAAGTGGGAAACCCAGGTTTGCCAGTGCTTGATGGCTCTTGAGCTTCAGATAATGTATTGTAGCAATTTATTTTATTTTAATGGTGTAGAAGGGGAAACATGTAATTTTTCAGTCATTTCACACATGCCATTAGCAATATAATTTGAAAAGATAATGATTTACAAACCACCTGCTATCTGGCAGATGCTTAAATATTGGCACGTGAATGGAATATGGTATGAAACCTATCTGAGGTTTTTAATTGCCCACTAATGTAATAGCTTCTGTTCTTCCAGAGAATGCTTTTTGTACAGGTTAATGATGTAGAGTTGCTTTTTCTTTTGAAGTAGGCCTGCTGGGGCTCTTCCTTAATAGCCAACAATACAAGAAGGATCTTCAGAGGTTTAGTCAGCCCTTTTCATTTATTTTTATACTACCCTAACTATCAGATGGCAAAAAAAATGAAGAAAACCCTCGGGTTTTGTAATAAAGTGAGACCTTTGGAAAGCATCCTGAGAAAGAAGTTAATGGCATGTCCTAATATAACAAAAAGAACAGTGATTGATGCTTTATGTAAAGTGTATGGAGGACCTCTGATCTTCTCAGGAGTCATTGGAAGTTGATAGAAAAAGTGATGTTCACTAGAAGCCTACTTCTAGTGAAAGCAGGTTTAAGCATACATCACTTACTCTGTGCTAAACTCAAGGTTACGATCATAATTACATCATTGATATCACTTTCAGCAGCTCAGGGTCCAGAACTTGCAAGGAGTGTTTGTTACTTTTTATGGATGCATGTGTACCTTTTTGCATTTGATAAGGCTAGAGATACTCAAGCTGACAGTAGAAAATAACCCCTTTGGTACAGAACTATCTTTTCTGTCTTTCAAGGCTCTGTACTAGATGAACTAGTTAACTATTGTTTATGAAAACTTGTAGTAATATAATGGAAGAAATGTTAATAGCTCTGGGTTTTTCAAGGTGGCTGGAAATATTGCATAATTTGAAAAATTGGATTTTAAACATTAAATGTTCACCTATTTATCCACCTTACATAAGGATTAGAAATCTTGCTATATTATTATTTGTTTAAATTTAAAATGATGGCTTAGAAAAACATGTAAAAATTGTCACATGAGCAATCCCCCAAATGTTCCCCTTGATACATGAGAGTTTTACTTGAGTATCAACTTCAGCTATAGTCTGATTCTTCCAAATTCAACCTTCACTTTTTTATCTATAATTTTGAGTGATTAATGATTGAAATGTTATTTAAATCACGGAGCCTTCCTCTGTCAGAATTTATAACTCAGTAATGGAGAATAAAACTGAACAATCTGTTCTCTTTTATTTTGTTCAAAAAGTGCTAAGATTTCTGTTCCCTGCTATAAAGGCAATGTCCCCCCTCCATGCAAAAGAACTAGGACGTCTCAAAGGAAGAGATAGTGTAAAGATTTGTCCCTGGCAGTATTGCAAAAAGGGGATGTGACAGTATTAACCAATCTACTGTGCTGGATTTGAATGCATTAACTGTGTTGAACTGTGGAAAGGTTTGATAATGTCAAGGCTTTCAAATTATGGCCTTACCAAAGTGCTTAACAGATTCGTCTACTGTTTCATGTCTGTAAATGACTACATAATTTACACATTTAATGGCTGTTAGATTACCTATCTTCCATTACACTACAGTGAATGATAAACAGAAAACAGTACTTTCCTAGGACATAAATGCTTACTTAACATCAGTGGCATCAATGTATCACCCTACATGTCACAATACTTTGGCTTTGGAAAATCTGAATAAAACAGATGGTTATACCCAGCCATTAACTGTATTTTAGAATTTCTATCTATTATTGACAGAAAGGTAGCTTGGAAAATTTTGTTTTATAGTCATTGATTGTTAGAATGATGTTTAATCAAAACAGTGATGTTGAACATTGATAACTTGGTGAGATAATCTCTGTTATTAATAAAGGTGACCTTTAAAAAGATTTCTTCACTGAAGCCTCTTCATATTTCTCTCTTGACTAGTAATAAAGGAGGTAACAGAAAATAATGTAACATTTATTATGCAATTATTTACACTTAAAATCCTAAAATGAACATTGGAGAAGGTTGAACATACACAAATAAGAATGCATCAGAAAATATTTTAAGCTGTGAAGTTTAGTAGACAGGTAGGAGTTGACAGGTCTTAGTGATGCAGATGGTTATCTTTTTTATAAGATCACTTGAAACAGCCCTAAAAAATGAGTGAATATACAACTAGCAAATTCTACAGAAGGTATGCTAAAATCCTTGAATAGGGTTCCATGGAAATATACTCTATGAGTTTAATAGAAATTTTTTAAAATGTAGTTTTCAAATTAATGTGTAAAATGCAAAAGACTGTTATTCCTTGTAAAAAATGTATAGGCAGACTTTCTTCCATTGTTGTATGCAATTAGGAAGACTCCATATGTATGTCACATTGATGTTTCATCTTAAATTATGTGCCTTGATGAATTTCTGATGCATTTCAAATCAATACCTTACTCAGGTCCCAGATGTCTTGCGGCAGTTTTGCATAGTCCATGGTCAAACTATTTCAGTGTTTCTGCAAACTGTTGCACAAAAAAAAAAAAAAAGAAAAAAAAAAAAAAAAAAAAAAGCTTTGCTTCATACTCAAATTCTGAACATTCAGTTGTTTTAATGCAGAGAACTGGAGAATTGGTCTCAATATTCAGAAGAAAAATATCTGCTTTTGTACTCATTATCTTAATCTTTCCCAGCATTTGGTGTTTCATTTGCTTAAACAAGGCTGAAAAAGATCTTTCCTTAATTGCATCCTGTCAGCTGAGGTTTTTGTCATATATCCATATCCTTAACACAGCAAATGATAATTTCACCGATTATATACCACTCTCTGGTCCTCTGTTATCTGCACTAAATCTGAAATAAGATTTTCAGCTTGTGTAATCTATTATAATTTTAAAACATGATTTACCCCTATACTAGCCAGGTTTGTGGTTTGTGTAAGCATAATTTATAACAGTATTTCAAGTTCTATTATAGCAGTTATTATATCTATTGTCAGTATAAAATGAATAAACCACAGCAGAAACAAGAATCAGGCCATATAACTTAGCCTACAGAAAACCCTTATTTAATCAAGTTTATATTTATAAAGGTACCCTATTTCCCATTGTGTATGATTAAGCTTTAAAAAAGAAGATGAGTAACTATAAAGCATAACAAGAAAGGCAAGCTGCAGTCTTGAATTTGTTTATAATCTATTATTATGATAATCTATTATTTGTAATAATCTACTATTTATCTGTAAACAATAAAATTAAATAGTTTGACGAAATATATTTTACTATAGTGACTCCAGTTAAGTTTTTAGGAGATCACAACATAAACCTGATCATTGATAAGTAGATACGTCTAAGATATTGTATATAAAATTCATAAGCAGGTGGACAAATAATTATAACAAATATTAGCACATGTTGAAGCTGGAAGTGTCAATGAAAACATCTGCTTGTTTCCTTTTCAATGTTTGTTAAACCTTGCTAGCATTCTGTTTTTTACCTTGAATAATATTTTCCTCTAATAATTTTAGATAATCTTTCTGTCCAAGTTTTTATGGGTGTCATTTTGTGGAGGAAAAGAAGCAATACAACAGAGTTGTGAAAATTCAGCACTACAAAATATGGCCTGTCTGCCTTGCTACCAATTACTGCCGGGATGAATGTACCTCCAAAATTTCCTTTATTTCCTCAGTGTTAGCCTGAGACTAGGAAATGTACCAACCTTTTCAAAACAGTTAAAAAGTGCTAATTTTGAGTTGGAATTATCATCTTTAGGGTTTTATCCAAGCCATCTTGAACTTATTGCAGAGCTTTTGGTTGTCATTCGAGAGAGGTTCTGAGTTTAAATGATGTTTCTAGTATAAATCACAAATCAGAGCCATTTTATTTTGGTTTGCAGTCTTTTTATATTTTTTTTTCTTTATCAACAACAACAAAATACTAGATTTCGACTAGTACAACACAGATTTCTTGTAACTTAGTAACTCTGTTTCTTTGCCACCTTTGTAACTGACATAGTCAGTAATCATCTATCCTGCTAAGTGAATGAATAACTGGTGAGTTTGTACAATGACTTTATTGACATTCTTTGGGTTTTCTATTGATCTAGTTGTAGCAAACTGTTCTGAGTATCAAAAACCTCACTCTCTGGTTTCCCCAAAAGAGAAGTAGTCAAGTAGTCCATAGATGCTATGGTGTGTTAGCTATCAGTCATGACATTGTTCAAAGAAAAACAATAGTTTTTTTTTTTTTTTTAATAATAAACTAATGTTTTGAAAAACAGGTTGGATTGGTGCATGTTCATCCAAATTTCCACCAAGAAAGTAAAATAGCCTTGCTCAAGTCATTGGACAGAAATCTGTTCTATTACCTCTGTGTTGATGTTACCCTCATACCTGCCCTCTGAATTAATCAAGGTATATATTGCAAGTCCGACATATTCACATAGTCACAGCTCTAAAATTTTGCATTATAGCCAACTAAAGTAGGGTTTTTAAAATAATTTATCATGTAAACACTTTTTTTTTTTTTTTTTTTTTGAAGGCCTATTTTTCCATCCCATGGTATTGACTGTGTTAAAATGAATTGTGGATGCTCAGGTTTGACTGCAGATGTTGAAATTTTGTGCATCTTAACAGCCTATTTGTGCTCCACTGCACCCGCAGAGTCAGCGATGGAAATTGCAGGGGAATAAACTGAAATGATTATTTAAAATTTTCTCAATATAACAAACAAAAAATGCAGAGGATAGTTGATTCTCAACAGCCAGTCCTAGCTGCAGGCTGCTAGAAAGGGGATCTTACTGGAGATGCTGTTTGCCAAATAGTTAAGTGTTTTGCTCTCACAGCTCTCTGTAATTGTTTATGCGCTTGTTGTTCCCACTACCAAGCTTGCCTTTTTACAAAATTGGTTCACCATTCACATCAGCTGCTTATTGCTCGTCTTTCCTACTATTTCTGTTCTCCATTAGCTGCCCCAGCTGCAGGTGCTTGGTTGCTCTGCCCTGCCAGCTGCTCTGCTACCTGCATCTCAGCTGCAGGGATGCCTCTTAAAAGCAACCTTCCCCCATATTTTATCTTTTTAGAAATAACTCAGAACTGTTGCCTCCTCAAAGCTATTATTGCAGTAGGGAGAGTGCCTGAAAGAAATTTTCTGTTTTCCTCATAAAACAAACAAACAAACAAAAAACTCCAAACCCTATCCTCAGAACCCTATCAAATCAACTCTTTTTAGACGTAGCCTAAACTTCATTTCAAGG
Organism: Oxyura jamaicensis; assembly: GCF_011077185.1. Classification (NCBI taxonomy): domain Eukaryota; kingdom Metazoa; phylum Chordata; class Aves; order Anseriformes; family Anatidae; genus Oxyura; species Oxyura jamaicensis. The sequence continues at coordinate 14,380,827 of NC_048900.1, read as the reverse complement.
CTCTAGGCAGAAGGGAGCATCAGAGCAGGATGAATCACTCATGGCAGGCTGGCAGGACCCAGCTGGATTACTACGTCTTTCTGCAATGCTATTATTCATCACAAGTCCCTCAGCTTTACAAAAGTAGGTATCATTACTGGATGTGTCCCAGTTATGTATAGCATGCAACGTAAATGAAATCTTTAGAGCATGCCCAAGAGGGTGTTTTTTTGCTGAGGTCCTGGCTCTCTCTCTACCAGGTGCTGACAAAGCATCCCTACCCATCTGGCTCCCTTCAAAATCCTTGGCAAGAGCTGCTTTTTCTTTAAATCCCGCACTTATCTTTACTCAGCAAAACCTAACCAAAACAGTGAAGTGTTGGCTTAAGGTTATGATCAAACATTAAAACGTGTTGAACCAGGATCAGAATAACCAAACCTGGATGAAGAAAACGGCCACCATGAAGACTGGGTAAACAGTGAGTTATGTGTCTGATGTCAGGCAGACCAGACAGTTGTGACTCTTGCTAAAAACCCAGGTGCCAGGGACCAGGAATTTGGGCTGTCTGTGAAGGCAAAATGAAGGTGAAGCATCTGGGCTGAGAGTGCGCAGGGCCTGGTGCTATTTCTGAGTTTTCCAAGACAGTGCCGCAAGCATCAAAGTCAGCATCAAACATTCAAAAGATATCCTTTCCCACAGACTGATAAATCATCCTGTGGGACATGCTGTACACCCCAAATATGTACAACTGTAAACAAGCATTGAATGGGAAGTGGCTGTCATCAGTATGCTTCACATTGTACTTTTTTTAAAAAAAGAAGTTGCAAATAAAATATAGTGCCAACCTTTACAGGTAAAATGAAATCACAGAATCACAGAATCACAGAATTTCTAGGTTGGAAGAGACCTCAAGATCATCAAGTCCAACCTCTGACCTAACACTAACAGTCCCCACTAAACCATATCCCTAAGCTCTACATCTAAAAGTCTTTTAAAGACCTCCAGGGATGGTGACTCCATCACTTCCCCGGGCAGCCCGTTCCAGTGTCTAACAACCCTTTCGGTAAAGAAGTTCTTCCTAACATCCAACCTAAACCTCCCCTGGTGCAACTTCAGCCCATTCCCCCTCGTCCTGTCACCAGGCACGTGGGAGAACAGACCAACCCCCACCTCGCTACAGCCTCCCTTGAGGTACCTGTAGAGAGCGATAAGGTCACCCCTGAGCCTCCTTTTCTCCAGGCTGAACAAGCCCAGCTCCCTCAGCCGCTCCTCGTAAGACTTGTTCTCCAGACCCCTCACCAGCTTCGTAGCCCTTCTCTGGACTCGCTCGAGCACCTCCATGTCCTTCTTGTAGCGAGGGGCCCAAAACTGAACGCAGTACTCGAGGTGCGGCCTCACCAGAGCCGAGTACAGGGGGACGATCACCTCCCTAGCCCTGCTGGCCACACTGTTTCTTATACAGGCCAGGATGCTGTTGGCCTTCTTGGCCACCTGAGCACATTGCTGGCTCATATTCAGGCGACTATCAACCATCACTCCCAGGTCCTTCTCTGCCTGGCAGCTCTCCAACCACTCATCTCCCAGCCTGTAGCTCTGCTTGGGGTTATTGCACCCCAGGTGCAGGACCTGGCACTTGGCCTTGTTGAACTTCATGCAGTTGACCTCAGCCCATCGGTCCAGCCTATCCAGATCCTCCTGCAGAGCCTCCCTACCCTTGAGCAGATCGACACACGCACCTAAGTTGGTGTCATCTGCAAACTTACTGAGGGTGCACTCAATGCCCTCATCCAGATCATCAATGAAGATACTGAAGAGGACTGGCCCCAGCACCGAGCCCTGGGGAATGCCACTAGTGACTGGCCTCCAACTGGATTTGACTCCATTTACCACGACTCTTTGGGCCCGGCTATCCAGCCAGTTTCTAACGCAACAAAGCGTGCGCCAGTCCAAGCCAAGAGCAGCCAGTTTCTTGAGGAGAATGCTGTGGGAAACGGTGTCAAAAGCCTTGCTGAAGTCAAGGTAGACCACATCCACAGCCTTTCCCTCATCCACCCAGCACGTCACTTTGTCATAGAAGGAGATCAGGTTTGTCAAGCAGGACCTGCCCTTCATAAACCCATGCTGACTGGGCCTGATCGCCTGCTTGCCCTGCAAGTGCTGCGTGATGACTCTCGAGATAATCTGCTCCATGAGCTTCCCTGGCACTGAGGTCAAACTGACAGGCCTGTAGTTTCCCGGGTCAGTCCTCCGGCCCTTCTTGTAGATGGGCGTCACATTTGCTAGCTGCCAGTCAACTGGGACCTCCCCCAATAGCCAGGAATGTTGATAAATGATGGTAAGCGGCTTGGCCAGCACCTCTGCCAGTTCTCTCAGTACCCTTGGGTGAATCCCATCCGGCCCCATCGACTTGTGCACATCCAAGTGCCTTACCAGGTCACCAACCATTTCTTCATGGATAGTGAGGGCCACATCTCTCTCCCCATCCCCTTCCACCAGTTCAGGGTACTGGGTATCCAGAGAACAACCGGTATTGCCGCTAAAGACTGAGGCGAAGAAGGCATTAAGCACCTCCACCTTTTCCTCATCTCTTGTAACTAAGTTTTCCCCCGCATCCAGTAAAGGATGGAGATTCTCCTTAGTCCTCCTTTTTGTGTTGATGTATTTATAAAAACATTTTTGTTATCTTTACCGGCAGTAGCCAGATTGAGCTCCAGATGAGCTTTGGCTTTTCTAATTTTGTCCCTGCACAGCCTCGCGATATCCTTATAGTCCTCCCTAGTGGCCTGCCCACTTTTCCAAAGAGTATAAACCCTCTTTTTTCTTCTAAGCTCAAGCCACAATTCTCTGTTCAGCCAGGCTGGTCTTCTTCCCCGCCAGCTCGTCTTTGGGCATGTGGGGACAGACCGTTCCTGCGCCATTAAGATTTCCCTCTTGAAGAGCGCCCAGCCTTCCTGGACTCCTCTGCCCTTCAGAACTGCCTCCCAAGGGACTCTACCAACCAGTGTCCTCAGCAGCACAAAGTCAGCCCTCCGAAAGTCCAATACAGTGGTTTTACTGGTCCCCTTCCTGGCCTTGCCAAGAATAGAGAACTCCACCATTTCATGGTCACTCTGCCCAAGACAGCTTCCGACAATCACATCCTCCACCAGTCCTTCTCTGTTTGTGAAGAGAAGGTCTAGCGGGGCGCCACCCCTGGTAGGCTCACTAACCAGCTGTGTCAGGAAGCTATCTTCCACGCTCTCCAGAAACCTCCTAGACTGCTTTCTCTGGGCTGTGTTGTGCTTCCAGGATATGTCAGGGAAGTTGAAGTCCCCCACGAGAACCAGCGCTGACGATTTCGCAACTTCTGTCAGCTGCCTGTAGAACTCCTCATCCGTCTCCTCGTCCTGGTTCGGCGGTCTGTAACAGACCCCGACCAGAAATGAATCAGTCATACATATTGAAGCTTTGTGTGTATCCATAACTATACAGTAATAGACTTGGATTCTTGTATTTTCCTTCTTTTTCTATTAAGCATGAATTTGAGACCTTATTTCATGAACTTCCCAAAAATAAATCATGGGAGCTGACCGGGCATTTCTGAGACAGTATATTTTAAAAGAGAGAGATTTTGTCTAAAGCAGGAGCCTATGGAATTGATGACCCTCTTAAAACTTCCTTAAAGGAAGCCTTCTGTAGTACACAAGAGAAAAAAAAAAAAAAAAAAAAAAAAAGACCCCAATTTAAAATCTAACTTTGCAATCTACCTTTGCTTTAGTTTCACACTGAAATTAAAAAACAAACAAGCAAACAACCCCCCTCTAGGATACTTTCATGGTAATGATTTATGTCAGCTCAAATTTCACTATTTCCAAAGTTGTCATGTTGTCATGGTGGTCATTTTTTCCCCACTGCCATCTATTTCTCGGTAATACCTCTTTATGTGAAAAAACTCTCCAAAATGAAAACAGAGCCATAAACTCCCAAGTTATACATGTTGGACAATATATTAATACTAGTTTTTCTTACTTTTTAAGGCCAGCAATAAATGTATCCAGAAAATCTGCAGAAATGTTTATGATAAAGGAAGTTAAGTAATTATCTTCATAATTCTCCCATGACACTTTTTACTTTTAAAACTTCAATGGCTTTTTACTTAGCGCTCTTAAATTATGCAAAGCCTAACAATCTTCAGATAACAAGGTAATATAAAAAGGGTGGGAAAAGAAACAGTGTGATCTTCCAATACTAGCAAGCAAGGGGGTGCAAAAAGGCACAAATAGCATGCAGTTCCTACTTAGATGGTTATTTTACCATTGTAGCAGCTTTTCTCAGCTTCTGGAAAAAATAACCTCCTTCCCTCCTTGTCCGAAGTACCACTGTATGGATGATTATACCTTCTCTGTGAGTCATGCTGGAGGGTGGTTCTCACTGGTTGGTAAATCCCATGGGAATGCCAGTACTGATCTACCGGCCTGGATGATCCCAAGCAAGGCAGAAACCTAAGTAGAGGGAACAAATTGCTGTCCATCCCATAGAACTGCTGAAGTCCTCTGTTCTTGGTGAGGATTTCCTCCTACCATTAGTAAGTGCTGAAGGCAGTAAGGTTTTTTTAAGTGCATGGTTTTTTACACTGCATTCTGTATTAAGCTGCTGGTGACAGCAGTAAAATGACAAGTTTTCAAGGACAATATCAGGGATCATCGTCTTGATCAAATTACAGTTCTAATTTAAGTAAAACTTTTTTATTACTAAGAATATTATGTGTTCATATTTTCATTTTATTAGTTTATGTATATAGCTACTAAATTATTTGCAAGTTATAGAATTTTATTTTATATTCAGCAAATGAATGGCATCCAAGCAATTTTAGATTTAATTTTATCAATATTTAACAAATTATAATTATCATTACAAGTTTTGCATTGCCATATATTGCTGCATAATGTTTAATTAAGGAGAGGAGACTAAAATATAACTGGAAAATAGCTATCAAGCTATACTAAAGAAAAGTAATGGGATTATTAACTAAATTACAGAGGTCTAATTTATTTTTTTTTTTTTTTAGTTACTACTTTAAAATTAATTCCAAGAACATTTCCCTAATTTATATCTTTAAATATCTGCAATATTTGTATTAAAAAATACACAAAGAACATAGTGACTTCTTGGTATCAATATTTGAAATCTCTGCATCACTAACAGGAAAAAATCCAAGGTGCTCTATCTTGAAAAATGCGAATAATATTTCTGCAATTTAAAAAGGACATCTGCCTATATGGACAGAACAACAGAGTCAATGGACTTTGCTTATAAATTACCAAGACAATTATGAAAATACTATGGGAACTAGTCAAACCATTAAAGGTTAATGTATCTGAAGAAAGTGAAATGGGTCATGAAGGCCCATGAAAAATGTGTGTTTAACATTAGGCCTCATGCTTAACAAACTAAAGGTATATTTTCCTCAGAAATTCCAGGGAACGCTAAATAGAAACACATGTATGAATGAATGCGGTACAGAAATTTTGAACAGGAAGCCTGTAAAAGAAAAAGTCTAAAAGGACTGACCAATTTCTTTTCCTCTTTAAAATAAGACATTTATAATTTGCAGCTATGGCTTTTGAAAAATAAAAAAAAAAAAGTTCATGTATAACTGTTTGGTATAAATTATATACTTTTTCTTTCTAGGTGTTTCTGAAGAAGGTAATTCAATAATCTACTTGTTCTACTCAGTGTTCAAAGAACCTGAAGGCTTAAAAGCTCTTCAGGGGTCTTATAAAAAGAATGGAGAGGGACTCTTTACTCGCATAGAAAATGATAGGACAAGGGGGAATGGTCTTAAACTAAAAGAGGATAGATTTAGATTAGACATAAGGAAGAAATTCTTCACTGGTAGGGTAGTGAGGCACTGGAACAGGTTTCCCAGAGAGGCTGTGGATGCCCCACCCCTGGAGATGTTCAAGACTACGTGGGATGGGGCTTTGGCCAACCTGATGTAGTGGGTGGCATCCCTGCTTATGGCAGGGGGTGTGGAATTATATGGTATTTAAGGTCCTTTCCAACCCAAGTCATTCTATGATTCAGATCTGTTCCATGCTGTGGGATCTATTACACCCGTATATTAATCAATCTTCATGTTGATGGGAACTCTCAATTTTATTTCTGTGAATCACAGTCAGGGTTTCCACAACAGCTTCCAACCTTTCTGTCCTCACTTTATATGGTATGTATCATAGGGCATATTTAAGGTGGGAGCAAGTAACATCACAGAAAAGTGGATTTAGGATTTAGAGTGCTCGGATGCTTTATTATTATTATTATTATTATTATTTTCTTTTAAGTCTGTGTAGCTTGTCTTCTGCTGTGACTATCTATACAAAGGTATATATATTCTTCACTAAGTGCCAACATGAGACAGAGAATGAATATCTGCTCACTGGGAATTTTCTTCTGGAGAAGAGAATCTAAAACTTTCCCTGTGGTTTGTTGGAACTAAGTGTATGCTATCACTCTGTCTCTGAAGAAATTGGGTGCAGTGTGCAGCTCACATCAGTGGTATTCTCATTTTATGCACCCACTCCTGGGTTCTGCTTGGGTTCTTGCTGTCACCTTAAAACAGGATGAAGAGGTTCTTTACCTACGTGGTTATGGCTCTTTTGTTGTTTTCTGATGGCAGCTGGTATCTCTGAATACTAATACTACTTGCAGGTTGTCTTCAGAAAGCATTCCATCATTTTTTCCTAGAAAACCTGAAATGGGGGAGCCAAAGGTAAAGGGTGGGGAGAGGAAAAGAGGTCTGTAGGTTTCTATGTCAAACTTACAGGACACCAAAGATGACAGATGGGGCTTCTATGGGAATGGTGGGGAAAAATAGGAAAGAAAACTAGTTTAAATTCAGCCCTCCATTCCCCCCCCCCTTTTTTTTTTTGGTATATGTTATTTATTGAAAGTGACATCAGTCACACTTTGTTTTCCTTATGAAAGCTTCATCTAGCTCTATTTCCAGTGCATAAAATGGCACAGACATTAAAATGCCCAATTTATTATCTTCCTAGTCAATTCCTTGTTTACTTCAAGTGCTGAACCTAGACAATTTCAGACTAAGAAAGAAGAAGATCTAAGATTTTACCAAGGAGGACAGTTTCCCATGGGAACAACTTATCGTGGGATCTGGTAAAGTTTCTCCAACTTGAAAACTTTAAGACAGCATATCTGTCTAATAAATAAATATATGACAGTTGAATGAGAAGTGATTACAGAAAGGAAATTACTGAATGATGTTGTGTGGTCTTCAGCATGTATGAAGTGCCATTTGGGTTATAAAAATGAATTCAGTCTGGTCTTAAAGATGATAAGTCATAATCATAACACTAATAGAGACAGGAATGAGCTATTGATTGATTCTTGCTTTTCATTGACATGCAGAGTGTATATTAAGTAGAGCAAGAGAATGGGGTGGGGGAACTTCTGCAGAAAACATAGAGAGTAAAGTTATATGAGTATATCGTTCTTTTTTTTTTTTTTTTTTTTTTTTTTGTATTTAATTAGAAATTTCTTTGTGTTTAGATACTGAATATGTTTTAAAAATGTGTTAAACATTGTCCGTTACAGCTAAATGAAGATGAAGACCTATCAAGGGGAAGGTATTTTTAGCATAACATTAATATTCCTTATCTGAAGACTTTTGTTCTTTTAGTTAGTATTTACAAGTATGTGGCTCTAGTCACATAATTTGCTATATTGTATCATCCAATTTTATTTGGAGTGATGACTGGTGGTGTCTTGTTAGCTAAAAAAATATTTTGTTAATAACAAATGAAGAGCATAAAAATCTCAAAACAAATGGTAATCAACATCCAAGGTCAAAATATTTATCTATGTAAAGATATGTTTTAGTGCAGAGGTATTCTAGGGCAGAGCCTTGTTTTGCAGTTACAGGACTAGAATGTTAATTTGCTTATTTTTGTCATAAGCCAAGTTTTTAAATAATACACTTGTTTTTCTTCATATTTCCTAGTTGTCATAACATTATTATTTTTTTTTTTTTGAAATGGGAAAAAATACCTAATTTCTGATATTATTAATATATGCAAAGTACAACTTCCACATATTCATCATGTCCTAAATTAATCATCAGGGACAGAACCCAATATTGCATTTCAAGCAAAGACCAATAGCTCTTGGGAAAATTAAATCATCTTTCAGAAATATTTCATTCTTAAAAGATAATAATTCAATGGAAATGGATATTTAGAAGAAAAACCTGAGTGTAATCTTTCTGTAGCGTTCTCTATCTCATATATTAAATTTTTTTACGACGTTTAAAATCAGAATTTGTTGAAAAATAGTTTACACTATTGTTAGGAGTGTCACAGCCCTGTAACATTTCTGAAGTGATGATAATATGATTTGGAAACTCAAGAGAACATCACTTTAATCTGATTGAGACAAATACAAAGGAAGCAACAAATAGAGAGCAGGAAATTCTCATGTTTGCAAAGGCATTTTTATCTTGTCTTTTCCCTCCCCTACTCTACTTAATGGTAGAGCAACTAACCACTTCTCTAAAATAATTTGCAATTTGCTGTTCTGTTACCCTTCCCACTTGGTATGAAGATTTAATAGAGAATAGAAAATGCATTAAAAGCATATTTATTTTTAACTTTTCTGCTATAAGTACTAGATAGCTCATTGCCATGCAATGAGGGAGAAAAAGACTAACAGCATGTACTGAAGATGGAATCAAGGGAGTCGTTGTACTTAAAAGGGGAAAGGCTGATTTTGGACTTTTTTTTTTTTTTTATTCCAGTAAGTGTTTATAATACTTGTCACCTTGAAGGTATGTTCACCATGTAATAATAAAACCAGTATAGAATCATTATTTTGTTTCTGAATTATAAAATAGGCTTTCAGATGGGTGCTTCTGAAAGGAATCAGAACCTAACTCTGCTGTAACATAATGTGTTAAGGTTATTTCATGGAACTTGCAGGCTGTGTGGTACAGATCTTTCTCGTTTAATCTTCGGCTTGCCTTAACGCTAGCAGAGTCATAATTTGCTCCAATAACCAAAAGAGAGGTTGTTTTATATTTTTTTCAGTATATATTTTTCCTTTTGTACAGATGCTCTTGTTCTAAAAACAGTCCTGGAGGTGCAGGAGGTGTGACCATAATCTGGACTTGCATGTAGTGGGGCCTGGTGTTTGCCACTGCCTCCATGTTTTCCCATGTGCTGTTCTACCCTCCTGTGTCTGCCCTACAAAACCGCTGATCACCCAACTACTTCTGAAGGATCTTTAGAAGATAGGTGAGAAAAGAAGGATATCAACAGTAGGCTTGAATTTGCTGTTGAGGGATTTCTCCACAGGGAAGTTCTTGGCATCATAAGATGAAAAAAAGATGAACACTAGATACCAGTTAATACCAGGATGTCTACTTTGAGATTATATTTGTACAATGAACTATGGACTGAATACTTATGAATCTTTTTGGAATAGCCCAAGCCAAGGCATAATTTAGCCTGTATGTTTCATTGAAGTGACATATTAATTATTGATTATGCTTAATGAATATGCTAATATGCAGAATTCAGGAGGTTCCTGCTGCCCTGCTGTGCTCTCTAGGTCCTCATACATTTTTTAAGAGGTGTCTGTAGAAGACAGCATCTGGGTTTATTCCAAGACACCATAATGAAGACCACATACAGAGTTCAAGGGCTGATGCTTGTCCTTCAGGAATAAAACCAGAAACTTGTTTTGTCTAACAGTTTTTCTTGAAATTTTGAATTAGATTATTCACTTTCTCCCTGAGTATATGGTGTATATTACTACTGTTTTTTCCTTCAACAGTGGACATAAAATACAGTTTGAGCTGATTTTCCATTACAAATGGAGGGGAGAAAAAGAAGTTGAAACAAGTTCAGGTCAATGGTCTAGTCAACAATATGTTAAAACTTAAGCACTCCTTCTGTATGCATTTGCAATGAGATTACAAAAGCCATTACGCTTTTCTATCTTCTTTCTGTTTTTAATACACAGGTGAAATAACCAATATGCACAGTGGAAGCAAAATGTTTCTGCTGACGAGGCCTTGACTGTGGTTTTGAATACAGCCTTGAGCAAAGGACGATGTTTAAATTGCTTCACTCTAAAGAGCCCTGGGGTGCTTTGTAGCATGTATGGGGGCCTAAGCAGATGCATTCATAAACCTTTATGGTTAGTACAATAACACATATTAATGGAGTGACAGTTAATGTAATAACATAGTGATGAAAGTGGGAACAGATACTGTGGTATGCCAGGCTTGAAAAAATGGGCTATTATAAACCTTAACAATTGTGAGACAGAAGTGTATCTTAAGATCATGTTATCATGGGCACTCCATGAACAGATGGCATATCAACCTTGAAAATATTAGATTGCAAAGAAAGAAACCCTTTTTTACCCCTTTTATTATTTTTGAACACTAAATTATTTAATTTCAGAGATTTTTTCCTGTTGTTTTTTCAAATGTTAGTAGGCTTTCTCCAGTAAATTACAAACTAAATGATGCTGCAGCTGCAAGCTGAGGCCCCATGGGAAGACAAATAGTACATAAAGAGGAGTGCCACTAAAGACTTGACCCCCTAACTGTATATTATCATAGTCTGTGTATTAATGTGTGAATAAACAAATATTATCAAAAGACAATGACACTGAATTCCTTTGAAATTTTATTACTATTTTATTTTCTATTTTTATTTTTTATGATTGCATTTCAAAAAATTTTAGTGAGTTTGGGAAATATACATACATACATATTAGTGGGAATTAATTCAGGGTAGTATAAAGCCCATTTGTGAGTAATGAGGATGAGGCCATCCCTTTTCAGGATGAATGAATTAATATATGTGGATTCAGGGGCAGTGAAATCCTGATGGGTTGATATATGAAATTTTCAACAGCAGTAAGAGCTGGAAGCTGGAGCCCTGAAACCAAAGAGCAATAGCTGCATCCTTCCTCTTTATGCCTTTGGAGAGAAATTGCTGGTTGCAGGACAATGTATTATTGATGTGCACCAGGCTTAATGTTTGTGGAGGTCCAGAAATCAGGTGTTGTTCTATACTCCTCCTACGTCCATCTCATTTCAGTTATCTATGAGGAAAAGGAAGGATTCACACAGTGGCTCTCACTGGTGGTCTCTCTGGGTTCTGCCTGATCCATATGAGAAACTTGGACACAACTCAATGAGCTTTATAGGAAGGTCTTCTGTAAGTGAACATAAGGAATGGGTTATTGAATTTTAATGGATCTGTATGTTTCAGGGTTGTACATTATAAGTTTTAATTGAAGTACAAAACAAAGTGCTATTACATAGCATAAACTTGAAGAGGGGTTTTCCCTCAAAGAGTGAAAATGCAGCTGACAACATGTGTTAGAGACCACTATAGTTTTTTGTTTTTTTTTTTTTTTTTAACATGGGAGCAGATAGGATTCCTCTCTGAGCCAGAGGAAAATATTGATTCATTGATAGTGCTAAAAGAGTGATGAGATGAGTTAGTTTAGGCTGGCTGCTGAGAGAAATTCAGCAGCACTTGTTCTGTTTTTTGGAATAGGGGAATACATAGCATGTAAACAAAAAAATAATAATTCTGATGTAATATAAATAGTGAATATTCTTACAAACAAAAAGCTACTGAGGGAAAAGATCAGAGAAAAGGTGAGAATATGAAAATGCGTTCCTCAGTGAATATCACCAGTCTCTTCTGCTGTGCAAATGACTGAGAGGGGATTACGAATTACTTTTCTTGCCTATGTGCAAATTAAGCAGTTGGTGCATTGCTTACTGTAAGCCTAAGATTAAATATTAAGTGTAGGTGTGAACACCAAACTCATATTCTGTTTTCTGGGAGCAAGGAGGTCTCCTAAAATAATAGAACTAATTGTTGTGTAGCAGTACATTTTTCTTTTGTCTTCAGATCTAGAAAAAAAAATCAGCTTTGTGATTCCTAAGTATGGTCTCAGAACAAATGAATGCACAGCTTCCAGCCACCCCTTCTGCTGCTACAGAACATATCCCTGCCAATACCACGGCACACTTACAGGACATCCCATAGTCTGAGTTTGATAACTTTGGAGGGAAAGTAGTTTTTATTTTGAGTGAAGATGATCTATGTGAATGGTTTTGCAGAGGACAAAGAACATCTTGCATCTTTGCTGACTGGATATATTCTTCTGAAAGAGTATGCAGATTTGTTCTTGGTGATTTTCATTAGAAAAAGAACTGTTACTGCTTCTGGAACCAGATGTCTTCAAAAAGGGTGTGCTGAAAGTTTGGGGTAAATTGCTGGTTGTTATTATCTATGTTAATCACAGAGGCATTAAGTCAATCTACAGATGATGTTGAAGTAGCACTCTGTACTCGCAGAATATATACATATATATTCTTCTTTCAAAATGTAAAGTAGGGCATGTAAAATGGATTGGTAGAAAGTGGTAGTCTGAGCAGAGATGTTGACTTGAAATACAAAAGGTACTATGTTGAACTTGGTTGAAGTGAAAGGCTTCTGCCTTAATGTTAAACAGAGAAAAATCTGCATTTCTTTGGTTGCCCTTGAGGGTCAGATCAATAAGTCCTCTGCTTTGCTTGCTTGAAGTTTATACTTTTTATAAGAATGTGATTTTGTTTGCAGAAAAACCTTAATTCTTCTTCCTTGGGAAAACAAATTTCATCACATACCCATAAATACTCAGAAGAAAAAAATAATAGCAGCCTAATTTACAACTAACCTTTCTTTTTAATGATTAATAGTTACTATTTATGAAAACTGTTTCTAAATTCCAGCATGAAATGAAATTTAAATTGCAAATTTTACAGTGGCGTATTTTAACTGGTGACCCTTTCCCCAATCACAAATTAAAAAAAAAAAAAATACAACACCAATTACATCTGTAATAAAGATGCTAATGCATTTCTTGTGTTTAGGGCATGTGAAGTTCTTGCTGCCAGCAATTTTATTTTCCTTGTCGATGAGCCAATAAAAATGTGTTTTTCAAAGTACTCGAAGACATGTGTATGTGTGCATTTGGGAATGTAGCTAAAGAGTTATTCTCAGCATATGCACTTTGCAACAGCATTCATGGACAAGTAAACCTATTGTACATTGAAGGCTACATTCTCTACCATTCTCTACAGTCAAGAGCAACCCTTTGTAGGAAGGCACAGTTTCAACACATTTGAGGAATGAAAGCCTTGCGCTAGCCAAAGGACTCTTCAGTAGCTGTGATTGCTTACTCCTTCAAGGCTAGCAGCAAGGATGCTGCTCTAAGGCTGCTGGCAGAGGTTTAAGATCAGCACTTTGCTTGGATTGCCCTTCAATGAGGGCTGCCAGGAGCTGCGAAGAACAGACCTCCTGGCTGAAATGCCGTGAAAATCCTTGGGGAACAGCTTTCTTTACTAAACAGCTCTTTCAAAGTTATTTGTGTTCCATATAGGTTTTGATTTAAGGACCTAGTGGCAATTCAGTTCCAGACAAAACATACCTACAAAACAGTGATCTCTTTTACTGCTAACTGCAGTCAGGACCCTCCTTGGATATTAAAATAAGAAGGCATTTTGTAACACATTGTAGCTTCATTTAAACTCCCACGGATGACACAGAGGTGAAGGAGAGGAAGGAGCTGAAGTGTTTTCCCCATATCTTTACAGGGTTGTATTCATTTGTGACTAGCAAATGTTAATACAGTCTCCCCCTTGAAAAGTCTGGTGGCTTCAGTGAGCCATATAGAGCCACTCAGATGTGATTATAGTTGAGGCACTGTAAGGTCCAATGAACTCATCACATCAGTTTTGGGGTCTTGAAGGGAATGAGGAGAACAGGGACTTTGCTAGTCTGTGAGTGGGTAAAACTGCATCAGGACTGGGTGCATTTGCTGCTTTAGGCTTGCTGGTCTTCTGAAAGGAATGTGGGAGGATCTGTTGAAGCTGGATGTATTTTTAACCCCAAGACAGCAAACTAGACACAACAACATAAAAAGAACTTGAGAAGCCTGGCTTTCTTTTCTCTCTCCCTCCTCTTTTTTGGCACTGTCAGAAAATTGCATGACTAAATCCTGTCTTCATCTGTGTCTATACATCTGCTCTGGGAAATAGGAAGGTGGTGAGGAGAAAAAATGAGAAATGTATTAAGGTAGATTTACCACTTATTGCTACTTGCTGATGATGACAGGAGATGGGGGAAACAATGCTCATACACTGTTTTCTGGTCACTATGACCAATGGTAAGGAAATATTTTTACTTACATACTGAGCATGCTCATTCTAAAAAATCACTGAAATGTAGTACTTCTGGGCATCATTCTGAGAGCTGATTTAAAACAGCATATAAGAGTAGGCATATAAATCTACTTTTCCATACTTTAGAGCAGTCTAAAAGAGATGAACCCAAGGAATTTCAAGGTGTAAGTTTTTCCTTTCCTTCCAGGAGAACCCAGTTGTTCCTGTCTGTGACAGATTGCTTGGAAAGGGAGTACTGTTTGATGGTGGGGAATCTGTGTGATGTACACTGAAGATGTGCAATCACCTTGCTTTAACTCAGATTAAACTAATGGCTTAGTGTCACAAATTACTTATAAAATGCCTTGTATGCTGTAGATGGCTGTCTGTAATACTGTTCATGGCACAGGATCTGGTGGGTGCTCAGGACAGGAGTTATCAGCAACCTGTGTCTGCTCCAAGGACGAATTTGCTGGTTTTGCAATGCAAAGTCACTGTACAATGACCAAGAAACTCTTTTTGTTTGTTTATTTGATTGCTTTTGTTCTGGAAACCCCAAATTTATGCTTGGGGACCCAAGATCCAAATTTGTTGTGATGATCTTGGTCAGCACTTCAGTTTGTGGTGTTTCTTAAATCCAAGAAAGCCCAGTGCCAGTGCTGTTACTGGATCACTGGTGCATACACTTTGTGCACTTACTGGTCTCCTAACTTTGCCTAGCTCTTACCATTAAGCTCAAGAGGACTGTAATGCCAGTGTTCTCTGTAATCATTTCTATTGGAAAATGATGTAATTTGTTACCCTGACAATTTTTTAGGATATAATACTGTCCTTGTGTTGTCACCAGCCTTGAGTTCTATCACTGTGTGAATTTTAGTTTCCTGCTATTCTTATGGCCAGTGAAAGCCCACCTGGCCTTGTTGCTTTTCTTAATGTCTCTGTGTGAATAAAGAGTAACAGTTTGATTTCTCTTTGGTCACAATGCTATCCTATTACTTATTTTCTCATTTAATTTTTATCTGAAAATATTGTGTGGTTAGAGTTAAGAGGTTGGGTACCTTCAGTAATTCATTTTTACCATTTATTTTACAGGTGACCAAAGCACTCAGCTCAAGTGATAAGGATTCACACAAAAAGTGAAGCTTTTTCTGCCATTCAGACAGGCTTATGCATAACATTAAGTACAAGTCATTCCTGACAAAGAGGCACCAAATTGATTTAATGGACTGTTATAACCACAGTCAAGGCCTCAGATTAGAATAAAAATGTTTTTTACCCTTCAGTTACTTCATTGGAGAGGTTAGATGCTTTTACTGAACATGAACTTAATTCTGATGATAATAGAAGTAACATGAGTGAATTTTATAAATGAGCATGGTTGAAAGCAGTCCATAATACATAAAAATGTAAGTTTGACTAATTTACCCGTTCTTTACTGAAGATATTCAGGCAAGGCATTATTTATATTGCTGAAATAGTTTTAGTATTATATAGTACTGAAGATGTTGCACTTGTTAGCTTGTTGATTGCATGGTTGTGTCAGTGCTAATCATGACTGACAAATAATTCAAGCAATGTTTCTAACTCTATTAAAGGATATATTCTACCAACCACAAACACCTCATCTGAAAGGCAAATAAAAATAAAATAAAAGTGGGCTGTAACCCACTGAGAATCTTTCCAAGCGATGCACGCACCAAAA
The DNA here is from genome assembly GCF_011077185.1 of Oxyura jamaicensis. Taxonomy (NCBI): domain Eukaryota; kingdom Metazoa; phylum Chordata; class Aves; order Anseriformes; family Anatidae; genus Oxyura; species Oxyura jamaicensis. Next base: position 14,364,913 of record NC_048900.1, on the reverse strand, counting down.
TGTTTGTTGTGCTGCTAGATGTGAATATTGACTTTTAATTTACCCTTCAAAATCAAAATCAGGGAAAGAGAAAACCTTTTCTGAAGAGTTTTAGCTCCTTCATATTTAACCAATTATTAGTACATGCTGAAGAAAACACCGTTCAACATTCTTCTTCCATGGCTTGTAATTTGCCTGAGTAGGAAAGGGAAGGTCGCAGGTTTATTTTTCTTTTTAATAAAACTATTATTTTGTACAATGTACTCTGTTGTGAGAGCAGAGACAGAAACCTTTGCCTCTTTCCACCACGTCCAAGTGAATGGTTGGAAGGTGGTATACTCTGCTTCTGCTTAGCCCCATAAATCTTACAGTCCCATATAATGCCATAAATCTTGCACAGCCTTTAATACAAGAGTAGTGGCCTACCATACTGCACAACTGTTGGCCTCAGTTTTAAGGAAGAAGAGGAGGCCCTACAAGCATGTACACCACAGCAGACACCCTCTGTGTTACCATCCCATATTTCCATTTTGCACTTATAGGCAAAAAGTCATGGGGAAGAAGGATTCCTTATACTTAGAAAAATGTTCAGTCCCGCCTGAGCTCTGGGTGTGCTCTAGACATGACAGGTTGCATTAGTTATCTGAAGGATATGGGAGTTAAACTGAGCTAAGGTGGGAACATGGTGCCTACCCACGTGGATGCAGCTCTATGGGGGGCACAAAGGCAGAACTGCAGGTGTTTGGGGAATATTTATGCCATCAGAGATTTGTTCAGGAACAACATTGTTCCAGGATGTTCCCTTGGGGAAGTTTGGAGCATAAATCTGGATCCTAAACTGCCTGCAGTTTGAGCACCTCTGACACTTATGCTTTTTGCCTCTCTCATCTATAGCCCAAGCATGTACCACTTCTCAGCACGCTGCTCACCAGGTATTGTAAAGCATCCTGTCTCATCCAGATAAGACATAACCTAGCTAGGGAAAGATTTTCTCATCCTGTCCTCAGGGTATAAACTTTAAAATGAGTCACAGACTATCAAATTGCTATTATTTTTCTCTATCTTTGCAGAGCAATTTTGCCAAAAATACCTCTACTAAAATTCATATTTTACCTTCTATTTAACACTACGTAATCATCAGAATGAAAATTATAGAAGGGGATTGTGGAGACCCACAATGCTGAAATGTGTCTAAATTTTGCTGTACATCTTGAGGCAAGTGACAGATCCAAGACAGAGGTTGGAAAGGTCCTTGAGGGAGTTCATACTTTCATGTGGGCTCATTAACATACTCATTACTGGTGAGAACATACAACTGGGTGGAAACAGCATCGTTCACATGACAAAGAATTCTCTTGAGAATTATGTTAATGACATAGAAGTGTACAATCAAAAGGTCTAAGATGATTCAGGTCCATGAACTTTAGGAAAGCTACAGTCACTGCTAAAATAATTGCCAGAATCAACTTCTAAGACAACTCTGTTACTGAACATAGTTCAGTAGTTCTACATCTACATTCCAGGAATTGGACTCGATGATCCTTGTGGGTCCCTTCCAACTCGGAATATTCTATGATTCTATGATCTGGCTAGTGATCTGTGAAAAACCCTAGAGGAGGTATTCCTCAGATGTATTAAATGCAAAGCCTGACCCATATTGATCCATATTGATTTGGTTTTATTTTTATTTTATTTTTTCCCCTGTAAGTAAAATTATGCTAAAGCAGAAGCTTGTCTGGTAGGCATCATACTTCAATGACTTTCAATACATTAAACATAAATTAAAACATTATGATGAAAAGCATTAGAACAGTAATATAATAAAAAACCTTAACAAATTACAACAACAACAAAAAAGCAAAACACAATGACAGTTTAGTTATTTCAGGAATCCTAAGAACACCTGGATAAACAGGATGGGCAGGAGTTTTTCATAAGGATAGTTCTGAATGTATTGTGATCCTATTAATTAAATCATCATCTTAATAACTATGCAGAAGGGATGTAGATTGTTGAAAACCTAGATGAGTGCTAGAGTTTGCTGTTCCCTTGTCATTTCCAGACCTGTCTAATTTTTGCTCAGTCTGTCTTATCAGCATGTCAGATGAAAATCAGAGCTCTTGCAGAAACTGTATTACTATTTTGTTCTTAAGCAGACATAAAACCTGACAGTTTTCTGACATTTTTGGCAAGTTGGGGCATGGAAATTTTAGATTCTAATGCTTTTCAGCAAAAAAAGCATAATATACTTGACGTGATTTTCCATCCCTCCTCTTTTAAAACGTATACAAAAGCCAACCTGAGATGTTAACTTACACACACATGCAAACACACATGAACACACACACATGCACATACACACACAAAAAGAAACTGACACTCTCTTTCTTTTTCCTTTCTTTTTTCATCTGAAAGTGCAGATCCTCCAGTCCTTCATCTGAAGTCCAGTTTCTGTAAACTGGCTTCAGTTCTGCTGAAAAGTTTGAGCACTCATCTTATTTCATAGGTTTTGTGTATGTTGTGTAGGAGAAGTGACTACAAGTTGTTATCTTAATGTTAGCTGCCATTTTTTTCTTTGCTAGAAAGGTACTGTTTTATGCTTTTTTATTATTATTATTATTTTTTAATATTCAATATTCAGACTTTGAGAAACTTATTTTTGCCCTTCTGGTATTAATTTTGCTTTTGATCCATTCTCCATCTTCAAGAAAGTAGCATTCTCATTTCATCATAGATAAGAGATGAACCAATTATATGGGTTGTATTAACTTTATATTCTTTGTCTTCAGTTTTTACTCATCATGAAACTGCTTCTGTGATAGGTTTGTATGAGTTGGTTTTACTTTTCTTTCTGTGATCAGTGTTTTTTTAAACAATTTTTATTGAAATAATAGATTACAGTGATGTAGAATTAGTTGATGGAAGTTGCTAGTTAAAATGATTGAGGATTATGAATATTCTTGCAACTACATTAATTGTGGAAGTTAAAAAAGATCCTTAAAAAAGTCTTTTCCTACTTACAGGTCTAGTCATGTAGGATTTGTTTTTTTGCCTTTGTATATTGTAGAGCTGTGGGCGTATGATCACAAGGCAGAACTGGGACTTCCAAAGTCAAAGGAGCTTTCAACATATTATTTATTTATTTATTTTTATTTTATATATATTTTTTATTTTATAAATTTTATTTTTTATTTTTTTATCAGCTAGTACTAATGACCCCAAGATGAGAAGCCATCTTTATGCAGACAAAAATCAGCTTTGCTGGAGCAGTAAAACAAGCTATTGAAGAGGGATGCTGAGATTTGAGGGGAAGAGACAGGAAGGTTAAGGCGGAAATAGGACTGGGAAAAAACAGATTTCAGTGAGGATTTGGGTGAAATAAGAAGGATTGCTGGAACTAGTGGATCACAAGGTGGAAAGAAGGGATTTAGTATCTCTTCTCCAGTCATGCAGCCACCTAATTCTAAATCCACCTGAGTCCCTGAGCTCATTGTCTCATACTGAGTAGGTACTCAGAAGAGATGAAAAAAGGCAGGGGAAATCTGCATTTGTGCAGAGAGAATGAGGAAAACAGGGTAACATTTCTGGGAAACTCTGGGAGGAGTTTTCTGTTCCTGTAGGTAATGGGGCAGGATGTGGTGGCATCTCCTGGGAAGTCCATCCTGCTGTATCTTTCCTTACATGTCCTATTCTTTTCCCCAGAAGAATCCATGGACAGCTAGGATACAGAAGGGATAAGTCTGCCAAACCCCACTTCATTGGCTAAATGAAATGAATGTGTGAATTACATATTATGCACATATAGGATGTGTGGTACAAGAAAATTGGGTATATAAAGTAATTTTACTGACTTCCCCAGGAATTAATTTATCCAATTAGGTGAACATCTGAACTCTGATTTTTTTATTTTTGAAATGGAATGTATATGTTCTTTCAGTACTTTTAAAAAGTTTTCATTTTGAAATGCAGCAAATACATGGCAAAAAGACTCAGTCTAAGCCTGTGGGATAATCTGCCTGTGTGCAGGTTAGTCCTCATAAGTAAGTGATAAATAATGATACATATAGGAAATTCAAAATATGTACAAATCATTTTTAAACTCATCACTCATATTTTGTTGGTGAATTACAAATCCAGGTGAAAGGTTCATATATATGGTACTCTGAAAACACCCATAATGAACTCCCATGATACAGCAAAGATTTTTGCCAACAACATAAATAGATGTGTTGTACCAGTCTGTGAACATGAAATGGAATACAAAATACAACAACTGAAAATTGGGAATAGTTGTTCTTTGGTAGTAGGTTTATATTTTATAACTATGGGAACTAAATCAATATCATCATTCTTTATGCATAAACATTTACAACAACCTTGTTATGGAATTCTTATAAAATATTCAATAACTCAGAGGAAAGATAGTAACTTGAAGGGTTCAGGTTATTTTCTTCACTCCAGGTGGAATATTATTTCTGAGAATTGAAAACTATCCCACAGCATTTTTCCAGTGTGTGAATTTCATGCAAGTGTAAGTCCCAGAAAATAAGAATAAAATACAATTGCTTTATGTAAGCATGTTAATCATGTTACTGAACCAATACTTGTAAACATGGCGACCTTTAGTTTAATGATGTGATGGGGCTTTGGAGGGAGGTTTATCCAAGCACTGAGAGATGTCAATCTCAATCTAGCAAATGTCATTTGTGCAGTCAGTTGTCTTCCTGAGGGTTTGCTGTTTACACAGTGATAGAGCTTAGAGGCCCTCATGAGTAGAAGAGAGATTGTCCTTCACAGTAAGACATTACATAGTTGTGCTTCACTGACCCATAGGCCTTAAAAGGTTTTCACAGAATGCCCGACTTTTGCATCCTTAAGTAGCCTTCCATCTTAGGTTTGTATTGTATTTTAAAATGGACTGTACTTTAAAATCCAATATTGTGATCACCTCCCTGCCCCCTCCCCCCAAAATCAAAACCAAACAAACAAAGGCTTTATATCACTCGATATCAGGACACATTCTTTTCAAACATATGTGTAAGTTGGTTTCAAATACATGGTTTCAAGTATTTTATAATAAATTCCTACTGCTTTACAGAAGAATGGAAAGAAAATTTTACTTTGAGTGGAAATTTGTTATCCACTATTTTAGACAGTTAGAAGTATGATTTGTGGCCTACATGAGAAACGGAATTGTTTCATGTAGTAAAGCTCAATTTTTTAATTCAAAGAGTACATCATTTTGCAGCATTCTACTTCTATTGCTACTGTATTTCCATTGGATTCATTCCAACCTTTTAGGTTGGAAGGGGACCCAAGAGGTCATCTGTTCCTTCCTTCACTCAGAGCACACCTAATTTTTGGAGTCACTCTAGTTTTCTCAGAGTTTTGCTCATTTGCTCTCTGTATATGTATCCAAGGATGGAAAATCTACAACCTGTTTATCCCTATAAAAACATGAGATACCTACCCATGTCCTATATTTGTAGACAGAAGCAGTCACATAAGCAGTGGCTTAATAGTGTCTCAAAAAGCTTAGGACTGGATGGACAACTTCTTTATGCTTAGAAAATATATTTCCTCAACCCAATCACTCGGTGCTGACAGTTTAGGATTTGGATCAGTTCAGTGACATGGTTATACAGTCAGCTTTTCAATTTTGGAGCAATAGGGACCTAATGTACCCAAGGCAGAGGTGCAGAAAATCTCGGAAGACCACGGCAGACACCTTGGATTGGTGGTGGTGTGGGTTGGGTGGCTGTTGCCTTCCTGCTTGTCATCTGCTTCCGAGATCACTTCCTTTATGTTGCTCACAGGCTGCATTGGTACCACCAGTGGTTTAAAATATTTTCTATCAGGGCATTCTTGTGAGACAGTTGGATAATCCAGGCTATCTTCTGTTCAGTTTATTCTGTTGAGGGCTAATTAAGTAAGGACAAATATAGCTCTGATTCATTCTGTAATGAATTATATGGTGGAGTAGCAGGAGGCTAAGAAAACGTTATTATTTGCCTTCAAATTTGCCTTATTTGCCTTCAAATATTTGTCTTTCTCTTGGGTTGGATCTTACCATAACATTTCCCATGCAAATTTTATTCAGTTTATTTTATCAGACAAATATGTATAAGAACAAAACATAGCTACCATTCCACATGAAGAGAAAGGAGAAAAGTGAAAGAACAAGGATATTATGCTGTCCTATGGAAATAGTTATTGTAAAGTTGATGATGAGAAACAGCAAAAATGGTGATTCATTCATTCATTTCTGTTAGACCATTTCAGAGAAAAAGCATAGGGATAAATTTGATGCAGTAAGAGAATACTAGCAAAACCTAGAAAATTATTGGGCCAAACTATTGGCCCAGTTCTTCACCTGAAGGAATCACTACAAAGCTAAGGAAGTCATTGTATCATGGAAGATTTAGTCTGAAAGCTAATATGCTGAAGATAAGACAGCTAAATATGATTTATGTTGTAATTAAATCCCTCCATTGATGAATCAAGTGACTTATTGCATTGTTTCTTGGAAGAGTATATAGAGGACTTCATAGAGGAATTTATTAAATCCTAAATTCATGAAGACCAATAGACTAATCTGAACCTTTCTTTTTCCAAACAGAAATTCTTCCTTTGGAAATGATTCATCATTCTTCTGTGATTCCATAAAGTAAAGAAACAAACCAACCCCACCCCAAACCAAAATTTTTATCCAGAGGGAGATTCTTTCTTTGTCATTTGTGTGAAAGTACTTAGTATTCTGTTCATGAAATATTGAAAAATTATGAGCCAAGCTTGCCCTGCATGTCTTAAAAGTTTGTTTTAAAAAGGCTTTTTTATTTTGCTACCCGATTAACGTTTTCACATCTTTCATATAATTTCAATGTTATCAATATCCTCCTTTTCAACTGCTCCTGCTGGAATCCTTTCTCTATAAGGATAGTAGAGAGAGAGATAATCTCATGGACTGCAGGAATGGAGGAATTAAGAAATATGTATACATGCAAAATATAAGGAAGCAAATTTAAAGACCATGACTGCAACCTAGTGTATATAATTATGGCAGTTTCCAGTAAAAGGAAAACCAGGTTAATTTTTTGTTTGTTTGTTCTTTAATGATTGAAAAAATATTATTTGACCTTTCATTTCAGGAGAGAACTATAAAAAGGTAAGAAGAGTGAGAATATGCCAATGGATGGCTGCTTCTGTGGAATTTTTAGCTAAGGACAAGAGTCTGTTCACAAAAGGGTCTCAACTCTGTTTTGTGAATTAAATTCACAAAATGTATCTAACCTTGATGTGCATGAGCCTTTGGAGAATCTGTTGAACTGTGAATCTTCCAATCTCCATCCAACCCTCCTATATTTGGATGTGTTTCATCCAGAATAGGTTACTTAAAACAAAAAACTAACAACACTCTAAATTTAATTAATGTATTCTGGTAAGGATACAATAATGATGATACGTACCCTACAATAGCTATTACAGCAAACTGCATGAAAACCAGCAGGCAATTCTCATCTTTGCACTGTCTTCCTCTTACTGACTGCTATTTTAATAACCAATGGTTTTTTTTTTGCAGGTTTCACTCTGGTTTCTGAACCATTTCCACTCATTATGGCTAGGACAATTGCATTCTTTGGAATTTGATCACAGATTTTTTTACCGTGAAAGAGGCAAAGGCTATAGACTGCATTGTTTCTGAACTAAATATAATACTGTACTAAATGCAGGTTTTCTCCAATGCAGACATGAAGGTTCCAGAAAAAAAAAATAAACAAACCAATCTCCTCCATGTATTTCACATCCACATTTCATTTTAAGACTATTGTTTGTGTAACTAATTTTAAATACTTGAAAAGCAATAATATTCTTTTTAGCTATATTCATCATACATTCCTTAGGTTATATGGTAAAGGGGATCTCTGGGATCAGAGATCAAGAGAGGAGTATTTTTAATGAATATCTAGCTTTTTTGTATGAGATATCCTCCCACCGTTAAATCACTGCTTTTTTTGTAAGCTTATTGTATAATGTTTTGTTTTAAAAATTAATCTGATTCCCTTAAAAAGTGTACATCATAGAGAGTTGTTATCACAATTGTTATAATTATACACACGGAAGTAAACTGGCTTACCATGTTTTCTGCTCTTTTGTTTAGTAAATTTTCCAAAGATGGTGGTAGGTGTGGCAGAAGTTCAAAGCTCATCTGAAGACAGGAATGTATGGCATATAAAGAGCCTGTTGAATAAAAGGATATCGAGACACATGGGCTTAAAATTGGAAATATGCTGTGAGAGCAGCAAATTTCTGGACTGTCCTGCAAGCCAGTATCTATTTTTGATGAGCAACCTTTAAGTGCCTGCTATAACGTACGTGCAAAGTCCCCCTTTCTATAAAGTGCTGAGTACTTATACTGAGACAGTTCCCTATGATCTTTACAGTAGACAGGTTATCTCTTTGCAAATTACTGTACAAGTGTAACATGATTGTCTTCCACCTTTTTTTTTCTGCCCTTCTATTAGATCTCCCTCCCTTTGAGCCTGATCTGTGTCAGCAGCCCTTCTGAGGGATCCTGCTCTGGCTTGGTGGAAGGTCACTTCTGAAGATGGTTTAAACCACCAGGGATATCTTTGCTTTAGAGACACTAGGACCCCATTATCATAGAGCCCATTATCATAGAGCCCATAGAGCCCATTATCATAGAGCCCATTATATTGGGTAGTAATCTGGAAAGAGTGGAGGAATAAACAACTGGGGACAGTATAATATTTATACTGCCCCAGTCATCTATAAGAGTTTGTGTGTTTCCAACCTTTGCCTGTTGTACTGGGTCTGGCTGGGATGTTAACTTTCCCTGCAGCAGCCCATACAGTGCTGCGCTCTGCACTTGTAGCTAGAACAGCAGTGGTATCACACCAGTGTTGTGTCTGCTGCTGAGCAGTGCTGGCACAGCATCAGGACTCTCTCTGACCCTCCTAGGGGGTGGGCAAAAAGTGAGAAAGAAACATCAGCAGGGCCTAAACCAACCAAAGGGATATTCCATACCATATGATGTCACACTCAGCAATAAAAGGTGGAAAAAGGAAGAAGAGGGGAGGGGTGGGCTCTCGTTGCGAAAACGTCTGTCCTCCTCCCGAACACCGGCTACGTGCATTGAGGCCCTGCTTCAAGGACGTGGTCAAGCATCGCTCATTTGTGGGAAGTAGAGAGTAATTTCTTTCCTCTGCACTTCCACATAGCCTTTACTTGTTTTGTTTAGTTATTCCCTTTCCCCCCTCCCTTTTCCCCTTTCCCTTTTTTCCCTTTAGTTGAATTGTTTAATTAATAATAATATTTCCTTAATTATATATATATATATATTTTTCCCCTTTTTAATTAAATCATCCTTATCTCAACCCGTGAGTTGTTCTTTCCTTTACTTCTTCCCCTCCTCATCTGAGGAGGGGGAGTGAGAGAGTGGTTGTGGTGTTCAACTGCCTAGCACAGTAAAACCACCACACCTGTTCTGAAACACTTCTCCTTTTTATATGTATACACATATTATACAATCTTTATTAAAGAGACTTTCAACAGATTAGAAAAAGAAGTATTTATTTTCACAAGGGAAATATCAACAGCATCTGGATATTTATTTAAGTAGTATCTTATTTAATGTACTGCTAAACTGGTCGAAGTTTTATTTTGTCCTAAAAAAAAATCTAAATTATTACCAACAAACCCCAAAACTCAATGGTCAAATCCTTTAAATTCTGAGTGTTCATGAAAAAATGCCTTAAAGTATTGAAAACAGAAGTTTTCTAGCATAGTTAAGTGTTACTGACCTGAGACAAACTTTCCACTGGAAAGAAATGACCAAAAATTTCAAACAATTATTTTTGTATGAATGATCTTTTTGAAGACTATGAGATTTTTTGAAGAAGAGAGTGTTAGTTTGAGAAAAAAATCACCACATATTGCTTTATCCTTTATATATAATACTCATGTTGGTGGCTTTTATTGTAGTTGAGCATTAAGAGTTTTCTTAGCTACTTCATCATGATTCTCAGTTAATTTTGGCCTGTCAATCATTTCTAGACATTGAAGATACGGATAGCAGTCAGTGCAGCTATCCTGCACTTCTGCAGTAAAGAAGCTGTGCTTATTAATTGCCCATTTTTTTTTTTGGCTGGTCAGGAATTCTTTTCTCTAGTTTCATCACAGCTCTTGGATGAATTTATAAGGTCTCTTTGGTGCTTACGGAATGGGATTAGATTCCCTCTGTTACCTGTTTTTCAAGGCTAAACCTGTTCAGCTGATGTGCTACTGGAACTCATGCCTTGTTCCAATTCATTTCTTTATGTTTTTATTCCTCTCCTCAAAACTCATACTCCACTGCAACATAACTATGTGTACTTAAGCAGTAAAAACAGGGCACCCTGGAGATGTATTCAAACAGAAGATATATTATGCTAGCAATTTCCTTCACTTGGCTTCTAAAGAAAGAAATGCTTCATCTTAGTTTGGATAAAAGGGAAGGCTCAATGGTGAACTTCTCAAGTGATGAAGGCTTGGTGAACACTTCTGAGTGATGAATGGAGGTAAAACGAGCCTGGATATTCTATATATTCTATTTCTAGTGCTTTTTTTTTTTTTTTTTTTTTTTTTTTTTTCTGAACAGGGATAATGGATCTTTGCAAAGAAATATTTTTCCTGTAATGCAAAAATGGGAAGACTTCACTGCCCTGATCACAAATCCTTGAGAGCTGTTCAGATTGAGGAATTCCTGGATCATGATGTAGATATGATCTTTCTTATCTCTGAAGTGGAGTAACTACCTTTTGTGAATTCTCCAGCATGGAAAAGTTTATCCTGATCATTAACTAATGGCCTCTTCCTTTTCCTTCAGTTTGATGCAATATGAAACACATTTTCCCATCTTCTGACTGTACCATCTCCCTTTCATTCTTTGTTCTCTTGGCCACCTTAGTTTTTAATGATGATTCTGCCACTGTGTTTTACAAAGAGAAATATTGCTGCTCATGGAATTAAGGTGGATCAAGTACTGTATGAATGATCCAATCAAAGTGAATTAAAACTTTGAAAATTGGTCCTGTGTTCATCTTTGCCTCTGACAATATGAAAGGAAATTGTAAATGCTTGTTGAGACAACTGTTATTCATGTTCACCATTTGTGCCAATTTGCCGGCTGTATTCCTAATTATTCATTCCTTTAGGAACACATTTAGTTTCTGACAATTGCATGCTTTCAAAAACTGCGCCCTATGGACTGGAATTGTTTGTGGGTGTTTTCTGAAGAAGAGGATGTGGCCATGATAATGCATTCCAAAGTGCTTTGAAATGAATTCCCAAGTGTTTCAATCACTATTCTCTGCTCTAGGCCAAAAGCAAACATTGTTCTTACTGAATGAGATGAGATGAAAGTTTCATTTACCAGTGATGTGATATTAAAATACCAAGATTCTATTACATGAGATGTATTTAAATGAAATATTATGAAAATGGAAATTGTATAACCCTCTGCAGGAAATAAATGCAGTTTGAAGTGAAAGGTGTCCATGATAAATACTGTTATCTTCCCATGGTGTTAGATTGTTGTTTGACTTCTGCAGGCAAGCAAGAAGCAAGGCTAGTGAAGCCCCTTTAGTGCAGCCTCAGCAAACATGAATTTGATTATAGAAACATGAAAAGTCTGCAGGGCTGTGTAGTATTGTCTCCCCTGGCTGTGTCTAAGACAGGCGCAGAGAAGAACTTGTACTTCTTCCCTGTAAAACCCTTTCAAATTATACAGTAGTTAGCTGAAATACCTAAATAGCCTTTGGCACAAGGACAAGAACCAGGACTCACATGAATCTGTAAGTCACTACATTGCAAAGCTCCATCTTGTTTCCTCTCTCTTTGTGCCCAGTAATCTCCTTGTTTTTTTTTCCTCCATGTTGTACAAGGTGAAGATAATCTTTCCCAGTCATTTCTTAAAGAGATTGATTTAATTTCTCTTATGCAGAGTAGGAAATTGAACACTGAACATCTGGGTAAATTGTTATGCTGTATAGCCATTTTCTGCATGTATATATATCTTTAATATATAAATATATATTTCTTCCAGTGTCATAGACAGAAGTTCTTCACTCCTGAGCAGGGGCATGAGAGGATGTTTGGGTTTATTCCTGTCCTCAGTTTCTTTCTTAGGTACTTCTAAATAAAGGACAGCTGAAGCTGGGTTGTATTTTGTCCAGAGTCTCTGAGGTCTTACTGTACTCATCCCACTCTGGTTCCTGCATCATTGCACATTGCAGTGTGTGCTGTGCCTACACACTGCACTCCTCTAAGATCTGCCCTTACTCTTTCTGCCTCTTTTTCAACAAACAGGTTAAACAGGTTTTTTTTGTTGGTTTTTTTTTTTTTTTTTTTTTTTTTTTCCCTGTAAAGTATATTTGATGGTTTTCTGTGTTTTATTCAGTGGCGTGGGTCATTCCCAAGCTATGTGCTACCTCCTATCCCACATTACTTGAAACAGTAGGATGGCAAATGGGTAATTAGTAATACAAAGTGTATTGTTTTCCATTTGAGTTGCATTGTCACATGAATGGATTAATGTATTTGTTCATGGATCTGTATCGATACAGGTGTTACTCCAATGTAATGGTTTCTGAAGTGATGGACTTTGTTGATCCTCAGATCTTGACTGTAGTTTGCAAATACATAGTTAAAGTGTTGCAGAGGAAACCCTCTAAATGTTACTCATATATCTATGCGATGTAATGCAATAAATGCAATATAAAAGCCACTTCTACCTAGGTCTGCAGGGACCTTGAGACAGCAGCTTTCAGTATGAGGCTTCCAATTCACTTAATTGGAGCCTCATTAATATCACTGTGCTAATTTCTTTAATGTTCAGCAAATGGTGATGTGTTCCATGATAAATTTTGTTCTCAGGAGAGTTTCCTCCTTGTGCTTAAAATTTTCTTCAGAATATTATTTTTAGATAGTATTCTCATAGCAACCAGACTCATCCCAGATTTATGCTACATTCAATTACTACTGACAAAGATTTTTAATTAGAATGTAATGATTTTGTATATAAGGCACTAACCTAGGATGTGAGAGACTTCAATTCTACTCTTGATTTCATCACAAACCTCCTATTTACTCACAAACTTATTACTTAATTGTGCCTATTTCTCTTCTAACTTTCATCTGCTTCATCTCTCAAAGAATGCAAATGTTTTAGGGAAGGGGATTTTTACTTACTAAAACGTACAGAGCAAACACAATGCAACCCTGATCTCACCAAGGGACTTCAGTCACTACCATGTAACATTTATAATAGTCATAATTAATAATATATTCCTGATGAGTATCCTAAACCCCAATTATGGAAGTTAAAGCAGCTAGTAATTTCTGAGGACATTCAGATCTTAAAAAATAAATAAAATAAAATAATAAAATACTTTCTGTGTTCCTTTCTTTAAATTCTGGTAACTAAGCTCCCAGCCCTATAATGACTTGTCTGCAAATCTGAGCATACTGTTGAGTAGTTATGAATAGAGCTGCTCATGTTTGCAATGTTAAGTGTGTGGGTGAATTGTGGAATTGGAATAAAATATAAGAAATGATATTTTTTTTCATTGTTTTGAAACGCTAGTTTGTGATCTTGCACACAAATATTCTCCAACATGCACTGAAGATTTCTGATTTGACCCTTGCATGACCAAGTTATTGAATGTACACCATGTTTACAAACAATTCATTCCAGCCATCAAAAACAGTCATTTTCAATGAAAGTGCTGCCACATTCTCTGCATTAGCTGCCTCACTGTAGGAATAAGGAAAGCCACGCCATTTCAGGCTTTTTAGTGTCTTTCAATTATGTGCAACCCAAAATTAATGAGCCAATTCTCTGTGTGCAAAAGAAGTCAGCGGTTTTGGGATATTTCTGTACGTACATTTCACAGATTCTGACTGAGGTTAGAAAGCTACTGTATCACAAATTAATCTCCTGTCTAAGAAAATTAGACGAGTATTGTCTAAGAATGCCTGTTTCTCTGCTCTGTAGGTGTGGGTGATTTGCTCTGATGAATTGCCTGCTGTTGGGTGAGACAAATACTACTGCGGTGGACCATAGGCAAACTCCTAAAGACTCAGATCTGGATGCATAGGATTGATAAAAAAAAATAACCTGTCTCAATGTCTCTGAAGACAGTTTCTTTGTGTGGGAGTATCCAAACTCAGAAGAAGTTTTCTTGCATTATGAGGAAGTTAGATATTTTGTTTCAAACAAAAGGAATTTGAAATATTTCAGAGAATCTCTCTTTGTCTCAAAGAATGTGGCAGTTTGGGCAAGGGTGGCAAATATATGTAGAATTTTTTATTTTTATAATGATTCATTTTTAGTCTGGATGTGGACAAGTTTCTAAAACATTGTAGGAACCTTTGTAGAACTATACTGTTGCTTTGCCATGAAATATTGGGATAACCTGAAATATAACTCATCTAGAAAGCTGGGGCCTTGGAAAAAGCATGTGATGGCTCCTCAAGAACCAGTATAAAACTTTAGATTGCAGAATCAGAAATAGCAGCAACAGCCTACTGAAATCTTGAGAAGCTTTGATAATATAGGCCAAGATGGGCCTGAACAAGTCTGGAAAGTTCCCAGTAAAGGGTAACTTAGTCCAGGTATATGACACTAATGAAGCATTTCATGCTGTATGGAAGCAATTCACAATTTCTGTGATGCTAGTATCTGGGGCCAAAGCAAAACTGGATAAACTGGATGGCTGTCCCAAGGCAAATTGCATTTTTTTTTTTTTTAATTGTTTTCATTTTGTATTGGATCAAAAGGTTTAAAATGTTTGTGGAATGAGCAGGGCCTTGAGATACTAGCTGGAAATTGTTGAAACATTTTGTTTTTACTTGGTCTGAGAGTAATCCATGCCTGCTATCATTTTCTGATGTCCCCTCTGAGCTGCGGTCTGCTCCCTGTGAATGTCTCAGGAGCCACTCCCCATGTAGTTGCAGGATTAGCAATGGTGTGTTACAATAACATCAGATCAAGATTTGGTTTTGACTGTAGGATAAATCTTTACCTTCTCATTGTCTTATACCTTCCATCTTTGAATTTGGACAGATGAAAGTGTGAATCAGAAAGCTCCCACCTTTGGTGGTCTTCAGGAGGTCAGACAGTTTGCATTCAGCTGCTGGCTGTCAGCAGATGTTCACTATAGAGGCTGGCACCTCTGAAATACTTCTGGAGATTTTCTGCTGCAACACAGGGCTAAAACTGCTTAAGCATTGAAATCTTTCAGTCATGGTGTACTTATGCCCTTTTACAGTGACCTGATAAATAGCTAACAACAAACACGGGTATATTTATTTGACCTCCAAAGGCAGGGAGTGTATGTGGACATCTCTACCATGATACCGTGGCCAATGCTCCTTATAAATTGCTCGTTAAAAGCATTGTTGAAGTTGGCCCTGCTACCAGGTCTGACAGGTACATGGTCCTTTTACGTAAACTGAAGTTGCAAGTTCCAAACTGAGGGAGAATGAGAGTGCTTTGTGCATAACCTGAATGGGCTGGTGGCAGGAGGGTTTGGACCAGGTACAAGAGCATCCAGGTGAGGCTGCAATGGAAGATCTCAGACAGGATTCCCATACAACAAAGATAAGGATGAAATGTATTGCATAAGCCATCAAATGAGAAAAAAGACATGGCAACAAATGTGGTGACTTCAGTGGAAGCCTTCTGGAGCTATGTCATTTCTTTTTTCCTAGAAACACAGGGCTTACATTTAGAAATAAAACTCACTAGCCTGAAGATGTAGCTTTTCTTGGGTTTGATAACTCTGTCCAAGCTGTTGCCCCTAAACCCACCAGAGATTGTTCTTTGGACAAGTCTGTGGGCAGGGACCTCCTGACTAAGAGTCTATGGGCATTGCAGTACTTGGGACCTTGGCACTGGCACAAGGGCACGCCACAACAGCAACAGCAAAAATCCCAATGGCTGTTGCTGTTGGTCACCAACAACCTTGAAAAATAACATAAAATGGTGACAGGACATCCCGAGTGCAATTCTCAAAAAATGGAGTGTTTCAGCTTGGGATAAACTGACTTCAGATAGATTTGTTTTGATCCTTTTAATGGATTTTATGTGTTTTGATCAAAAATAATATTTTGCTGTAGGGAAAACACTTAGATGGAAAATTTACTATCAGTGTGACTCTCAAGGAAGCTTCTTCATTTAATCAAATACTTGTCAAGCACACTTCACACATCTCTCACAGCAATTAAAAAAGCCATTTTCCTGAAGTAAGGAAGGCGTTTGGTGAGACATTATTTTAAATATAAAATATGACATGTTTTGTCAGGAGTATCTTTAAAATGATGGTCTTGCTTTATGCTCTGATTTTCTCTCTGTGACTGACTGGTTAGAACTGAAATCACTTTTAGGCTAATAATTTAGCATGTTTTTAATTAGGTTTCTATTTGCCTCTGACATTTTACTCAATAAAAACCCTAGAAAATATTTTTTTTTTTTTTTTCCTGCAAAAGGGCTATATATCAAAATTCAGACACCACCTCAGAAAGGTGCAGTACATTTATGACCTTGTGTGATTAGTGATCTCTGAATCTAATCTTAAGGTACTTTAATGGACTATAATTATCTACAGTGTATAGTTACTGCCTTTCCTGAGATTGATTTAAAATTGCCTCAGGAGGCAAGTGCTGTGTAATTATCTGATAAGAACTAAACTTGATACTCTCACTAGAAACTTTTGGAAACACAAAAATAAATATAGTTCAGGACAAAACTTACTGTTGGCCAGCTTCAGAAATGAAATCTATTCTTGTGGGCTGTCTCTGCAGCTACAGATAAAGAAGAAAAGGGGAAAAGCTTACAACCATTTTCAAGATATCAGCCTAATTTAGCAAACAGTGGAAGGTGGACTTGCCCTCTGCCACAAAAGTTCTTACCAGAATCATAACCAGAAGACAGGATGGGACAGTAAAGACTCTGTATGTTTTCACTGCATTATGAGTTTGGGATTTTGTTACACATTAATGAGCTGTCATCTTAAGGAAGAACTGGTTTTATTTTCCCCTAAGAATATGAAGATATGAAGACATCTACAGAAGATCTCATCTACAATGGGACAAACAACTTCAGAGTGAACTTCAGGAGGCTGAATTCTTAAATTGCATTTTTTTTTCTTGTTTTGCTTTGCTTTGCTATGTTTTCTTGTTTTATTTTGCTTTGTTTTGTTTTGTTTTGTTTTCATTTTGCTTGCTGTTAGCCTGGCTTAGTTTGGGCTGAAACACTGTGTTTAGGAAGGTGGGGTGTGCTGATGAGCTGCAGAATGGTCCAAGCTTTTGCATGCTCAACCCCAAACATGCCTCATTTTTCCAAAATTCATTGACAATAGCTTGTACTACTGTCAGGTCTCAGGTAAGGTGCTGAGAATAGATGTGCTTTGCCTCCAAAGGCTCAAAGGCTTCACAAGGTGGCTGTGGTGACCTGTCAGTCAAGACCAAGGTAGGAACATCTGAGCACATCTGAGACTGTGGTTAAAGATGATAGATACACTAAGAGATCACATGGAGCTTGGAATTACAGAAATCTCTTTTTAACCAAATGCAGTGGAAGCCTATTTTTTTCCCCACTCTATTTATGTTTTAGTGATTTATCTGATGAGTTGTCTAAATAGGAAATGACCATGCAATGAGTAAAATACAAAACTATCCGCAAATCATGGAACAGAAAGAATCATGATGTTTTTAGCTTCAGACCTGTAGAGAGCCTAGCTCTGTTTCCTGTCTCTGAGATGTACCAGCACATGACACACTGAAGAATGCAAAATGATCCCCCCCCCCAAAAAAAAAAACAACAAACAAACAAACAAAAAACATCTTTAAGTTGGATGACATTTGGTTATCTCCTGCAGTTTTGACACAGCTAAAAGTATCAAGGATGATTTTCTAACGCAAAAGCTACTGTGCCTTTCACAACATGCTGGACCTCAGTGTGATGAAGTGAGGTGTAAATCAATGTGATGTAAATCAATCTCTGAAATAGAGGTTGGTGGTTGCTTAAAGATCATTGACTGTGGGTAGATTATAGAAAATATAGAGCAAGTTTTCTGGAAGGAACTGTAGCCTGTGAAGGGATCAACCATGCTGGAGCAGTTTGTTCCTAATGGACTGCACCCCGTTGTATGAACCCATGCTGAATCGGTTCATGAAGGTTTGCTTCCCATGGGAGGGACCCCACACTGGAGCTGGGGATTAGCATGAAGATGAAGGAGCATCTGAGATGAAGTGTTATGAGCTGACTCCATCCCCCTGCACTGCTCAGGAAGGAGGAAACTGAAGAATCAAGGTTGAAGTTGAGCCTAGAAAGAAGGGGAGTGAGGAGAAGATGTTTTTAGTTTAGTTTGTTTCCTACTACCCTACTCTGTTATTAACTGGCAATAAATTCATCCTTCTTAAAACTGAGTTTTTCTGTTTGACCCTGCTGATAATTGGCAAGTAATCTTTCTGTCCTCGTATTGACCCACAAGCATTTTCATCAATTTTTCTCCCTGTCTTGCTGAGCAGGGAAAGTGAGGGAGTGGCTTAGTGGTCATGTGGCAGTCAGCCAGTCACAAAATAAAATTTTTATTTTTTTCCCACTAAATTAAAAATAAAAAGAGCAAACGGTGAATGGAATCCTTCAAAATGCCACAATTCGTCAGAGAAAAAAAAATCAGAAAAAAAAAAAAAGAACCACATCCAGATTAAAGTCCATTCCAGTACAGTGGCAAAGAATTAGAAATAAAAATAATAATAATTAAAAAGGAATACAAAAAGGTACAAAGAACAGACATAGCTGTCAATATGATATGAAATCTAAAGATATTGAGAGAACCATGTCTGGCTACATCTGGTTCTGATGTAGCTTTAGCAGAAGAAAGTTTTGCAGTATTACAGGGTGTCTGGTAGATGCTGATAAAATCTCTAATACTGATTCAGAAATTGCAACATGGTTAAATATTTAAAAAGAGCAACTATCCATATACAAACTCCACATGTCATCTGAATATTTCCAGCTTGGTTAACATGACATCAATCGTGGGTAGCAATGCAAGATCTAATATGGTATTGAATTAATATGGAATGAAAGGATAGGAATAGAATAAACACCAGAAATCATGATTTATGAAATAGGCTTTTGCTAAGCCAGAATTGTTTAATCATGATGAGATTACAAATTTGGGTGGTAAAGGAAGTGGTCAATGTGATATACTTAGACCAGTAGGTTTTTGTAAGGCACTTAACCTAGTCTGTATTTCATTCCGTAAAAGAATTAGTGATACCATATAGGAGAAATTCACATTAATTGTATTAAAAAGTGACTGACACAGCTGAAGATGTGGTAAACAAAACAAAACAAAACAAAACAAAAAAAACAGTGTTCAAGTGTGTTAAGTCCTTCCTAAGCTCATACATATAAGACCAAGGAATGAAAAGCAAACCTACAAACTATATTCCTTTGAGATAAGTGAATATCAATCAAAAAAGCAAAACCAAAGCCAACCAAAATGCCAGACAACAACAAAACCCCCGGAAGTAGTAATTCAAGGTTTCTCAGCAGCACAGGCAAAATTTAACCATAATGATGGAATAAATTCTTGAAAGAGGGTGGTAGATTAGGGCTGGGAGAGATCCGAATGGATGTTGGGGGTCTGGAAGATTTCGTGGGACCCTTCCAAAAAGCCCCTTAGCAGCATGGCAGCCAGGGTGTTCAGTGGGATTTTGCTGGGGTGATTGGAGATAAGGACATGTGATAGAAATGGCTCATGAGGTTAGTCCCTTCCTTCCAGCCTGCTTCTGGGGCCACCTCAGCCATGGTCCTCCAGAGGACAGGGGACGTGAGCACAACTCACTGGGTGAGCCGCAGCCATGTGGGGCACTAGCCCCACTAGGTCTCAGCTCAGGAGTGGCTCTGCCCCACCACAGGTGTCAACTGCTGGGAAAACGCAGGGAAGGAAAATCTGTTTTCTTCCCACCTCAGGCTCTAGACTGGTCATTACCAGGAAAGTTAGTGTACTTTCTATTAGTGTGCAATATGGTTCTGTAAGATGGCTGAAGTTTTCACTGCACTATAAATCTAAGCAAAGTTGCTAGATTTTGTTTGAGATATATAATTTACTAGCTGTTTTGAAGCAAATGTCACTTTCTTTTTATATTTACAAACAGCTGGGGATCGTGAGGCAGCTGTTTAAGGAACTATATTTATTTTTAGATGTAAACAGAATATTAGTGCCCTCCAGAAATCTCTGTGCTCACACAAATGTCTCATAGTCTATATTATTTATATGCGTGAGTGTATGGGTTGCTTCAGCTTGTTTTTGTCTGATATATTGGATCTCTCCTCTCTAGTTAAAGCAGTCCATAGGGAGTGGACACATGCTTGCTCCAGCTTAACACATATGGTGTTATGGAAGAATACTTTCTTTTCTTTTCCCTCTTAGATGAGGGAGATTAAAAAAAAAAAAAAAATCTCCTTAAACATGAACTTCCATTCCTGGGGAAAAATAAATAAATAAATAAACAAAACCTGGTGGATTTTCCTAGAGAAAGAATTAAGCAACATTAAAATTTTGCACAGCTTGGAACAGCGTCATGGAAAGATGTAACACTGATAAAACAGATCCTGTTGTCCTTAGTCATGCTGATTATGAACAGATGCAGGAAGACATGTCTCTTTCCCCTAATGCTTTCCTTTGACCCATTACATATTCTCACTTGCAGCCTTAATATCTTCCCTTAGTCACACAGATATTCCTACCTACTAGGGAGATTGCCATTGGCCTGTGTGTTGTTCCCATTTATTTTAAAAATAGGGAGAAAGAGACTCTTCTGGAAGGTTAATTAGAGTGTTCAAGGTTTTTAGATTGTGACCTTCATTTTCTCTAAATTATTTCATGCCAAGTCTTAAAGTCTTTGGTACACTTGCTTGACGGCAGTCTTTCTAAAGGCTTGGGCTTTTCAAAGCTGGATGGGAGAATTCTAGTAATACCTTATAACACACAGAGTATGTATTTTGAATCCAGAACTATAACCTGTCAGTTCAGATGAAAATCCTCACAAACAGATACACAGCTGTGTAGGGTACAGACTCTGTTAGAGACATGTGGAGGGAGTACCTGACAGTGGCTACATGACAACTGCTTCCAGAAAGTTTGTTCATGTGTAAGTGGGGAATTGCCCAGAGCCCACTAGCTAGATTTTGGGTGTTCCTGGGACTTCCTGACTTACACCACAAAAATTTCATAGAATCATAGAATGGTTTGGATTGGAAGGGATCTTAAAGATCATCTGTGTACAAGCCATGGACAGGGACACCTTCCACTAGACCAGGTTGCCCAAAGCCCCATCCAACCTGGTCTTGAACACTTCCAGGGATTGGGCAGCCACAACATCTCTGGGCAACCTCTGCCAGTGCCTCAGCACACTCATAACAAAGAGTTTCTTCCTTTTATCTAATCTAAACCTACCCTCTTGTAGATTAAAGCCATTACTCCTTGTCCTATCACTACACTCCTTGATAAAGAGACCCTCTTCATCTTTCTTGTAGGCCCCCTTTAGGTACTGGAAGGCTGCTATAAGGTCTCCTCGGAGACTTCCCTTCTCTGTACTGAACATCCCCACCTGTCTCAGCCTTTCTTCATAGGAGAGGTGCTCCAGCCCCCTGATCATCCTCGTGGTCCCCCTCTGGACTCCTTCTGATACATCCATGACATATTATACATCCAATTTTTTATGCTTCTAGCTTCAGCTGAGGTTAGAAGGGTGTAGGTGGAGTCTTCTCTATGGCATTTCAACACTTGTGATTCAAGCTATATATAGGGAAACTGAAAGGATATAAGTAGCAGGGACTTAGTGGGGGGAGATGCCATAGGGAGCCCGCCGCGTGCGCCCCCCGGGGGGCTAAAACAAACCTCTTTCATTGGCACGGACATCATAGCATGTGGGCTGAAGATATGGCTCACTCAGATAAGCAGATGGCAGATATGGGAAGGCAGGTGGGAGTTATGGCACTGCACTGGGACCACAACAGGGTCCACACAGCCCAAAATGAGCTTCATGGCAGGTGGAGGGCTCGAGTCTCCCTTATTCAAAGGTCTTCCTCATGTGACTAGCAGGAATCTCACCTTCCTCCCTCCTGGACCTGCCAGTTACTTTATGGCTATATGTTCATCTCAGGCAATTTGTCTCTGTCTAGGCTATTCTGAAGTGATTGATATGCATCTAGCAATAATGCCTATTCATTAGCTACACTAACCTTACAATCTTGGTGTTCTAAGACTGTCTAAGTGTATATTGACTCAAACACATTATAAATTTGGGTCATATCCATATTATCAGAAGAAAGTTTTTATGATTACATGACAAGATGCCAGAAAAAAAAAAAAAACAATCCACAACAATCTGAGATCTATGAAAATCAGCAGTATTTGCCGAGAAAAAATCAATAAGTAATTTACCCAGAGAATTCCAAAGAGAATGTATGTTTTTTGAGATATAGAATAACTTTTACTTATTGATTCTGAAAATGTCCAGAACAGGGAGAGATGTAAATAAGGGGATCGTGCTCCTTTAGAGTTCAGTAGGAGGAGGATCATGCCCTAAGCTAGCAGCTTTGGGATTTAGAAAGGTATGCTCTGATGCTTAATGAAACAGTTTAATTAGAAAACTTTGTCACAGCCTGTACGTGTCTTGAAGGCAGTTTTATTAAACAGACTGAATAATTCTTTTCAGACATTAAAGCTGATTGGTATTCTTAGCTTTGAAGAGACAGAAACATGGAGAGCACTGACTGTGCAGAGCCAAGGTGTTAAATCTGAATTAATTTAGCCCACTATGACTATGTATGCAACTATATCTACTTTAAACCAATCTCTGTTCACTTTGTTTTTGTTGGGATTTTTTGATTTTCATTTCAAAAGTTCCTTCTTCTGTCAGAGAACAGAGTATCTAGTGCTAATACAGTCTATGTTTCTGAGTGTATGTCTGTCCTGAGATAAACTGAGGAAATATAAATGAAGAACCTGATTTTTAAAGGTGCAAAACCTTTACTTTTCCTAATTTGTTTGTAAATATAACATTCACATTTTTTTCCTCTACTCACGCTTTGGATATTAAAGGACAGGTGGTGCTGTCCAAAAAATGACAGTGACAATCCTCTTATTGCTAAACAAAACACAACAAATCAAACCAAAGCAAAGAAACAACAATAACAACAAAGAAAAATCTAGTATTATTTCTTATGTTCAATTTATTCTATGTTCAAATATACCCCAAATATTGAAAACTTTTTTGAGAAAGTGAAAAATTTGGCAAACATACTTTTCTGTGTTCCTAGAAATGTCTTTTTTTTTGCATTCCAATTATTGAACTTGTCTTCCTGACTGAGTACAGTGCCTGATTTCTTTTTTCTGCTATTTGCTGTTCACTCTCTAATACTCCGGCTCATTTCCGTCATGTCACCGGAGTAAGATAGAATTGGACTGGGGTATATCCTAGTGTTTAACAGACAAAGAAAGGGTATGTTTAAGGGACCACTAGGTCAAAGGTCAAAGTCAAAGTGATAAAGCACAAATTATTGCATTTGGATTGATATCTCAGACACTTCATCTAGGATTTTTTTTTTTTTAAATTTGTATTAATACAGAAATCTACTCTTCCCATTCAATAGTTGGGATGAAAATTTCCTTGATAACCATCATACCTGCATTAGTATTGAACAGTTGTTGACTGTGGTTATAAAGGAAAGTTATTTGGAAGATAAGGAAGAATTGTTCCTAAAAGAATCAATTACACCTTAACACCACTATTGTGTATTTATAAAGTTACATTCATGGAGTCATATTTTTAAGACATATAAACACTAAATATAAAAAACTTGTGCAAGATTTTTTATAAACATTCTGTAACCATCGTTCTGGACTTCCATCCAGTGGTCATGCTTTGTGAAGCTTTATGATCAGCACGACGGATTTTTTTCTTTGTTTGTTTTTGACTTGTGGACTTATCTAGTTAAAATATTATATGTTATTGTTTGCCTCCATTGCCTCTTATCTTATTGCCACACACCTCGGAGAAGTATGTCTGGCTTCATTTTCTTTCCATCCTCCTATGAGAGAACTGAAGTCTTCCCTTCTCTAGGCCAAACAGTGACAGCTCTCTTAGCATATCCTCAAATGTCAAATGCTCCCATCCTTTAATAAAATCTGTGGCCCCTTGCAGTACTTGCTGCAGTATTTCCATGTCTCTGTGGAAAGCTGCAGGAGTTTTAAGACATTAGCAGCCTCTCAGGTGAGTGAATTATGCTGCACCTTCTTAGCAATAAGAAATAATTTCAGTCTCTCACAGTCTAAGAACACTAGCAGCACTAGCAGCTTTGGTATTTTAAATGAATTTTTGAATATTTTTTCAGGATTTCTGCATCAAGATTTGACAATAGACTTGCCATGCAACGCTAAGAAACCGAAATAAGAAGAGAGCTCAACAGCTCCAGGGTCCCAGCTCACCCTGAAACATTCAGGGGACTGGTTTAGGGTGCTCTGCCCAAAATTTTGTCTGCCCCCTGCCCCTCTGCCATGCCAAAGAACTTCAATGAGTTCCATCCCAAGGTTTCTCATGAGAGTAGCAGCTGGGAGTGTATTTTTCTTTAATGTCTTTCTCACACTAGTATATTGTTCAAGATACAATATTGTGTTTTTGAAAGAGACTCAGGTGTCTTCCTTCTATGTATTAAAGATACATGTGACTTGGGGAGATAAAGTTTTGCACTTCAAATTCATATGGTAAGAGCACTCTCATTTAGAATGTTGAGTGGGCACACATTCATTTAAGAAAATATTTTTGATATTTTTAAAACTATTTGCTTTTGTAACAGGAACCTAATATTCTTTGGTTTTGGGAGATAAGACACAAAAGAATCCTTCCACCACTGTTTTTCACTGAAAGACTTTAAACAGGTAAGAAAAGCTTCTTGGAATTGCAAAACAGACTCATTTACTATGGCTACTGTTACTACTACTAAAAATTCTTTAACTGGAAAGTAGGATGTGAAAAACTGTTACCTAAAGCATTGCAGATGAGCCACAATGGGCACTAAAACCCACTTTCTGGTGAAAGAAGTTTGCATAGGAAAATTAAAACCCACGTGGGAAACAGCTTTGTGCACTATAGGAAGCTTCTCTTGGTCTCAGCCTAAGTGTATTCAGACAAGGACACTGCCGATTTTTGAGGACTTTCCCTTAAGAGCACAGTGTTATTGTCTGAGTCCGTGCTATTTCTTTGGCAGAAAAAGGTGATTCAGGAGGACAGATAAAGCCTCAGTCAGTAGACATCTCCTCTTGCTACTGTCTGGGACAGTGCTGTGTCCCAAGGAGGAGGTCCTTCTGCTCACTGTGATGGGACAACAGTGCTGGCTTGCCCATGCATGGTGAATTTCTAATGGTGCTGCACCACCTCGTGGAGCTGCTTCCAGAAGTGAAGCTGAACCCAGTAGCTGAACATTCCGGTATCTCTGGGTACATGTGAATGCTATTGGTGAAGGAGCCTGCTACAATGGTCTGTGTCATTCTGGCTTGTGTATGCTCTGCTTATTTCTCCCTGATTTCCTCCATTCCCCCTGAGGTAATGTGATGTATGAGCTTGGTGAGGGAGTGGATGGAGTTTTCCAGCCAGTAACATTTGTGCTGTGTGCTAGAAATGGCTGCAGAGGAGTCCTCTATCTACCTGCTTTATTGCATTCACAGACCAGAGGTACTTGTGACAATGTCCTGATGCTTTAGTTCAGCAAGGCATCAAAGAATATGCTGACTTCAAAGCATGTGAATAATACCACAGAAATCATGTGGTTATAGTAAGGATATGTTTACTTCTGTCAGGTTATGCACCTGAGTCCCATGGTACCATGATGCCAGATGTTTATGCAGTGCACAGACTGGTCAGTGTCCCGGTGCACAGGGGCTGGCCAAACCCCAATCAGCTCTCAGGTGCTGGTTTAGCTACTGTACATCAGTCCTCTCAGCACTGCATGAGTTTGTTTTTTATCAGTCATTATCTATCAGTGCTAAAAATATCCAGACTTAACAGTGAAAACAGCATGCAAATATAAGAACAACACAGCGGAATAGCTGGGTGACATTTTTTCACAGTGCAAACCTCAACTGAAAAATCTGGCTCTCCTCTCAGTGAAAAGATTTCACCATTTTTCAGGGAATATGTTAGAATCTGTCTATAGTTATCATAATTTTACTAACTAGTTACAGTTGTTGAAGTAAAACACCTTGCAAGAGTGAGGTGAAAGGCAATTTCTCCTGCATGTCCAGCTCAGGGTGTTGTAAATGAAAACATCCATAGTACTTATATCTATTATGTTCAAATTGCTGCCATATATCTCCCAGTGCCTTAATACCATGAGCACATGAGGCTTCTCCCCCGCCCCCCCCCGCCCTTTTTTTTTCTTCCCAAAGTGCAGGACATTTTCATACTGTTGTGTTATTTTGATATATATTTTTTTATTTTTTATTTTATTTTTCATATATTTTAGTTTGTGCCAGACTCTGTCATTTTGCTAAGTAAGAAACAGAGGCTGCTGATTTGTGTAACACCTGTCAGTATTTTAAAGCAGATCGACAACTTCAATAAAACCTTTTTGCAGGGAAAGAAAGAGCTGTATTTCATAGGGTCCAGTGGGGAAAGTAGGCATCTCCTTCTCTGCCACATTCTGCCTGGTACTGCTTAGCATGTGGTGGTGCTGAATCCATAATTGCTGCTCTCTTAACCCCCAAACTGCTTATCTCGGTGGCTGGGAATTTAAACAAGTAACTCCCAAAGCAGTACGGTTGCTTCTCCAGTCTTTGCATGCTTGTTAGTTTTCTTTTCCTGTTATGTTTTATTGGGAATGCCATATGCAGGTCATTACAATAAATACGTTGCCACATTAAATTTTCTCCAGTATATTTTAATATTTTAGTGTAATATTTAGGTGGCTTCTCTCAGTAGAGTCCTTGAGGTTGTGAAAGTATTATTATTATTATTATTATTTTATTATTTTTTTTTTTTCAATGGGACAGGACATTTTTATATAAATAGAAATGATGCTTCCTCCCATATATTAATTCTTCAGGGTGCATCAAAGCTGCATGGAATTGGTTGTGGTTGGAGGCAGGGTGGGTACCAGAAAGAGAAGTATGTAATGTGCTTCAGCTCTACAAGAAAAACAAACAAACAAACAAACAACAAAAAAATAAAAAATGGGAGGAGTTGGTCTTAACCCTGGCCTGTCCATGTAGGAGGCAACAGTGGGTGCAGAGGGTTTCTACTCCTGCACATATCTTACGAAAAAATTCTCCCATCAAAAAGTATCAAGGCCATTGTTTGCACGCATCACTTGCAGAGATGTTTGGATCTGGTAATCAGGCAACTAACCCGAAGTCCAAGGCCATTGAAATCAGGGGAGGAAGAACATTGTTTTGAATAAGGTTACGTTGGTGATAAAGGAAAATGCAAGTTGGGAGTTGAAGGTAAAAAAATGTAATTTAAGGTCTCCTCAGCACCCTTGTACAGACAAGCCCTCCTTGCTCATTGTAAGTAGTTCAGGTTCAGATAGTTCAGTAATTCAGATTACTGAATGAACTGAAAGATAAAATATATTTTCAAGTTTCTTAATTTTTCAATATTAATATAGAAGAATCAAGATAAAGAAAAGGGGTGGACCACATGCTCTGAGGAAATAGAAGTGTACGTATTAAGTTCTATTACTTAGAAAAAAAATCTATAATATGTGTGTGTGACACTTGATGTGTGGGTATTGTTAACCTTGAAGACTGCCCTATTTTGGACAAATGCAGTCCACACCTGTTAGGTGCTGAGCCTTCCTGGAAACAGAGA
The DNA here is from genome assembly GCF_011077185.1 of Oxyura jamaicensis. Taxonomy (NCBI): domain Eukaryota; kingdom Metazoa; phylum Chordata; class Aves; order Anseriformes; family Anatidae; genus Oxyura; species Oxyura jamaicensis. The sequence goes on along the minus strand of NC_048900.1, from coordinate 14,336,989 downwards.
AAAATCCTGTATTTTAAAGGTGTTCAGACATTGCAATTCACTGTGTTTAAATCCATAAGCTTGTGATAATTTACATTGCAAAGTCTGTTTTTCAAAAATGGCTTCAAGCACTTAAGGATTTGTATATATATATTTAATATATATATATTTTTGAATAATAATATTTATGTACTTAATTCTCCATGTTTTCTAGAAAATACTCAGGGGTAGATGCATAGCCAGACTTGAGAAAAGAAGGACTTTTGCTAGGGGCTCTGAGGGATGGTGCAAGGTTTGTGCATCCTAGGTTTGTGGAAAGAAGCATCACAGCACTGATAGTGATGCTGAAAGGAAGGTCTCACTCACCCTGCAGTAGTGCCAGGGGGCAGTTTTTTAACAGACATTTCAATTGTTTTCTGTCTCACTTGTATTTTCTTTACTTTATGGAAGGTTGACTATGTTAATTTTAGACTGATTTTGCTTTTGAGATTTAAACTACTCTTTCTGGGTCTATGGTACTTCAAGAGCTTAGACAAGACTTGAGTTCCTGTCATGCATGTGAACATCAATGACAACATGAAGCGATTTTGATTATGCTTGTTTTCCATCAATGCTTCCTGCAGGCTGGAAAGGGCAGTAATGTATAAAATCTAAACAGAGGACAAGCAATTGGTTTCTGTTTTCTGACATACATCATATACTGTATCAGATTACCAAGCCATGTTTGCAATCCAGGTGGTAAACTATTTTAAATAGATGACTAATAGGACTGATATGAATTCAGCTTTTGTTTATTAATTTATCTACTTATTTACCAATGCTGCATTGAATTTCATGTAAGGGTTCAGGCCTCTGCTAAAGGTACTCACTCATACTGTTCTTTACCTTTCTCAACTTCCATTTTCGTGGGCCAAAGTCCACTGAAGCTGTGGATCTTGCCACTGATTCAGGATGTGGTTTTCAGTAGGGAACCAGGAACCTCTGTGTCTATTTATGATGATCTCCCATGTTCACCAGATGATCCATGAACTGACAGAAAACCAAAGCAGCTGTGGCATTCTCCAGTACCTTCAGCATTCACAAAAGAAGGTAATAAGGCAAAACCACAGAACTCTCATTATTCCAACACTGCAAAATGTTCTGGAGCATATAAAATTGCAAAATACCAGAAGGACAATGCATATTTAAATATCATATGACTGTTGCTGGTTTGGAGATCCTATGAATGCACTATGCCTACAACATTTGTTTTCAGTACTCCCAGTGGGTATTTTGTACCACTTTTCAGCTAATTATATCAAAAAATTATTGTTTATCGTGGATCTCATACCAAGCATCTGATGTGGCTGAGTGGATAGCACAGCTCATCTGCATTTCTTCTAACAGCATGGGTCGTATGGTGATTCCAGGCTGCAGCACAGATAGGCAATCTGGCAAATACCCATGGTGGTTTTACCCAGCTGGGCAGCTGAGCTCTACCACAACCACTCTCTCACTCCTCCTATTTGAAGCAAAAGGGGAGAAAATAGAATGGCTCAAGGGCTGAAATAAGGACAGGAAGATCACTCAACAATTATTGTCATGGGCAAAACAGACTCAGCATAGGGAGATTAGTATAATTGCCTATCACTAGTTGACTAGAACAGTGAGAAAATAAAAGCAAACTAAAAACACCTCCTCCCCATCCTCCCCATCCACCTCCTTCTACATAACCCCCCACCCCCCCCGTCCCCCGAGTGGTGCAGGGGAATGGGAAATGGGGGCTGTGGTCAGTCCCTGATGCTTCATCTCCGCTGCTCCTTCATGGTCGCTCTCTGTCTCTGCTCCACGTCACGTCCCTCCCATGGGATGCTGTCCTTCATGAACTGAGCCTGTGGTGGCTGCTCACACGCAGCAGAGCTTCAAGAACTGCATGGAGATCTGCTCCATGTGGGACCCATGGGCTGCAGGGGTACAGCCTGCTCCACCAGGGGCCTCTCCACAGGCCACAGGGAAACTTCTGCTGCCTGCCTGGAGCACCTCCTGCCCTCCTGCTGCACTGACCTTGGGGGCTGCAAGCCTGGTTTTTACTCCTCTCTCCCAGCTGCTGTTGTTCAGCAGTTTTTGTTTTTCCCCTTTCTTAACTCTGCTCTTCCAGAGGCCCAACCAGCATCGCTCACTGGCTCAGCTCTGGCCAGCAGCGGGTCCCTTTGGAGTCGCCTGGACCTGGCTCTGGTCTGATCTGACAATGGGACAGCTGCTGGGCTCTGCTCCAGCCCCATACCTCCCTACCCCACCCCTGCTATGAAAACCTTCCACGTAAACCCAATATGTAAACCCCAGGCTGCTGGTAGTCTTAATCTGGTTATGAACCCCACCCGGAGATGTTTCTGCATTTTTTTTTATTTATTTTATTTTATTATTTTTTTTAATTACTGTGGCTGTGCCACTGCAGTCCCTGCACAGTGTTTAGTGGCACCTCCATGCTAAAGATCAGCCTGGTAATTTTGCCAGTGGAAATGCTCCTTATGTGTTGTTGGAAGAGGTTTTTGAGGAACAGATATTGTCTGTAAAAAGCCCAACAAATTAACAAATTACATATTTGTGTCTTCTGAAACAAACAAAAAAAAGATAATCAGGATTTGTCTTTGCTACACAGTGCTTGTGCTTGCTTTCCACCCAGTCACATAGAACAACAAAGCCATGATTTTTCCAGTGCTGATTAGTGCTGCCAATTCCCCAGTAATTACTCAGGTAAATATATTGTGCTGGCCATTTCAGAGTGGTTTATGAGATAAACAAATTGAAAACCTTGGTTATAAGTTTCCAAACCTTGGTTACATATGGAAGAGGCCCTCTGGTAACATGACTATTGGTAGGTCTGGAGAATGAAACAACCGGTACAATGGAATACTAATAAAGCATAGTCTGCTCCAGTGTTCAGTTATTAGAGGTAGATGGTGCTGTTGACAAAGAAATTGTGCTGCACAGGCTGCGGCACTCCTGCTTCCTGAGACAGACGCCTACAGACAATTGCAATAATTATGACTCTGAGAACTCCTTTGAGATCAGCAAGTATTATTCCGGGTGGAGATGCTTCCAGAATTTAAAGTAGCATTATTATGATTTTACAGCTAGTAATTTGTTAGTTGTTGGTTTGGAGGAGCACATTCAACTTTGCTTGCACCTCTTGGTGAGTGAACTGAATGAACCTCTCAAACCTTTGGTGTGCAGAAACCTGACCAGAAAATCTTCTGGGAACAGTACCTCCCTATGTGTTGCTTTAGAAATTTTCCAGCCATATCCTTCAGGTGCAGAGATAATAAATAAATTAATAAATAAGCAAGACTTGTTACACAGTATTAATGTTATTTCTGAGGGGCAGAATGGCTCTCTACTTGGTTTTAATCATATGCTGCTTTACAAAAACACTTAGAGGTGCTCACCACCCCCTGGGCTCCATTGCACATGTTATGGGTGCAATAAAAACCAGCCCTTGGCCAAGAGGTTTGCTCCCAAATATGAGTTTATGAATAGTGGAGAAAAGGAGACAGCATTTTAAATGTGAAGTCTGCCATTCTTACCGGCAAGTTATGCTTAGCAGACATACTATGTCTTTATGAAGAGGTCCAAGGAAATCAAAGGCTGCATTTGATAATCTGCATGGACAATGAATACTGTTCTTGATACGTGATTCATAAACCAGTGGAAGAGTCTTGAGACTGTCATAACCATCAGGAAGGTTGTTCACATGTTAGGACTGAGGGCTCGGGTAAAGCAGTCTGTGATTTCAAGTTACACTCTGCTGTCCCTGTGTTGGGCTCATGTTGACAGAATTGGATCAGGTACCTGACTAAAAGCATGTGCAAGGGTCATGGCCAAGGATATGAAGGAAGTTGAGGTAAAGGTGGGAGCTGAGCCTCCTTACTTTTTCATTAAACAACCTCCCTTCTTTTTACATAAGTTCTGTAAGTGCTGGTTTTATGCTTATGATATTGCTGAACCCAAATATTGAAGAATGATGGAATCTAATAAAGATGCCAGGCTCCTTTATTTGTTATTAGATTCTGAACACTTTGGAATTCACGTGGGTCACATTTTGAAGCTTTTCTCTGCAGCTATCAGGGTTTGCAAGGCCATTTTGTAAAAACAAGACTGATCTATTCACACAGTTGCAAGATTCTTGAAATGAAAGCTTTAAGAGCCAGCTGTCACAAAAGATCTTGGCAAGGCCAACACTGCAGAGGAATGGAGGAGTTAACTGCAGATTCCTGTGAGCTGAATCAATATAAAGGGCATGTAGCTAAGGATTGTGATTTTATTCGTCTGTTTTTTTTGGTTCAGCAAGTTCTCTGCAAGATAAATCTGAAACCTCAGAGAATTTTTCCTCTTTTATCAAACCCTACTTCAGCTTGTCTCAAGTTATTCAGAATCAGGTTAAAAGTATAACTGAGAAAAAGCAAAAGTCTTAATTTGTGACATAAATGTCTCTAAAACAAAAATACTTTCATAATTTCTCATTCACCTTTCTTCATGTTCCTTATGTTCTTATACTCATTTTTAAGGTGCCGAGTAGAGAAAGCAAGGGAATTTCAATTTGCAATATATTTAAAGGCTCTCTGAATTTTTAGTCACTAATCTGTGGGTGCAATTTTAGGGTTGCAAACTCAGCAAAGAACTCTCTAACTTCTAATTAAATGCTTTTCTTGAGTGCAATGTTACTTTTCCGTAGTGATAGTATTGTTGTTTTTCTTGTCTTCCGTGTACTGTTTGCGTATGATATCTCACCAAACACAATCTCAGAAGAATTTTTAATGAAAAAATATTATTATCAGAAAAAAATATGCTCTCAGTAGCCTATTTATAATGGATAAGTAAAATAAAAAGCAAAGAATAATGGAAAATTTCACTGTTTCTTTTGTTGTCAATAAAATAGCTATAAACCAGTGCAGATTTATATGACATGTAAAGAATATGTATTCCCATTTAAAGCCGTTATGATGGGCTGTATTTGATAAGGATTCTTGGTTCAGTTTTATGGTTTCCTTCTCACTTTTTCTTCTTCCATCTACTTTCAGTTAAGCTGTCTTATTTTTTGATCTGCTTACTTTGTGATGACTTCACCACACCTGTCTTGTTGAGCTGCACAGTCCTTCCATTTTGCTACCATCTCAACCAGGTGGACCTCAGCTGCCAAGAGCTGCTGTAAAGCCATGTTCCCTCCAGGCTTGCCAGAACGAAGAGGCAGAAGAGTAAGGGTGAACTTGCAGTAGATCACAGCCCTTAACACTCTTTGGAACATAAGGGTTTAGTTATAAATTACATTTTGGGATCCTGTTTTCCTGATTTAGGATTGGAGTAAGAAGTTGCTTAGCTGAAGGAACATTGCCTTCTCATGAAACCCTGGATGCCACTACTCAACTCAGATGTTCAGCTGCTTAATTCTTACAATCAGATTTCTCTTCATTTCAGTGCATATTCAAAGTCTGATTTGATATGAAATTTTAGTCTTTGCAATTGTTTTGGGGTTAATAATAGTAACAGTTCTAAGATAGCCCTTTATTTTATTTTATTTTATTTTATTTTATTTTATTTTATTTTATTTTATTTTATTTTATTTTATTTTATTTTATTTTATTTTTTTTTAATATAAAATCAGTAAAACCACTGTTTTTTACTGGTAAATAGCTCATTATATTGAAGTCCCGATGATTTGCAGGAAGTATTAGTATTATATCTCCTCTTGAAAGATGACCAACACAAAGATTTTGCTATGTCTAGAGATCTTAACTGAGATTTATGTGGTTTGCTGGACTCTCTAATCTTTTGAGACAGAGTGATTTTGACTCCTGTTGCTACATTGCTGCAGTTTCAAATCTTAGAAGATATGACCATAGTCCTGAAGCACACTGTACAAACTAAGACCAGAAATGATCTTCCTATCATATGGGTTAGGCTGCATGTGCTTGAGACAGCTCTGATATGGAGCAGCCACATGTTCTTGGACCAGTGATCCAGGCTCTTGGCTAAGCCTGGCCACATTGTTCCCTCGCCTGTACAATCACTGGTAAGTGCTACTTACCAAATGATCTGCACTGCTGGAAAAAAAAAAAAAAAAAAAAAAAGTGTATCAATCCTTCAATCCTTTAAGCCACATTTAAAATGACATTTCAATGTCAGGTGGGGCTTAAAACCTGCCCCTTTGTCCTTACAGTGAAGTGAGTGATCAGCTCAGCCAATTGAACATGTCAATATGTGACCCAAAGTTAACACTGTTAAGTGTTAGTTCATTTAGCACAGATCTGGTATATTTCTCATTAAGACTATTTCACATTGAAGAAATTAATCTTGATGATGCCTGAAAAAATAGTAATGGTTCCATGTGTTTAAAAGCAAAGTTAATTCTCCGAGAAACATTTAAGCCTTTGATGGTGCCACCTTCATCCTTACCTTAACTATAGAACAACAACAGCTTCTTATTTTGAGGTTTAGCTCAAAGAAAAAAAAAAGTACAATTCAGCAATCACTTGGCAATCAAAATTCCAGAGAAGATTCACATTTAAGGACCTTATGGAGGACACACATGACTGATGTATAAAGAATGTAGAAATAAGTATATATTTTAAAGGATAATACCTTTAATTGATAGCCTGTTTCAGAAAACAAAACACACACACAAACACACACAAAAAGCAGTCACTTCATTAGGAAGACTATGCAGAGGTGGTTCATAATTGTATTTCTACCAAAAGGCTTTCATTATATAAGCACCTCAGGTTGCAAAGCTCCCATTTCTTGAAGCAATATACTATTAATGTGACCTTAAGTATGTATACTGTAAATCCTGACGAACCCTTAATGACAGTGTGAGTGTTAGAAAATGGGTAGCTCTGGGCATACAGAACAAAGTGGGCTGAAGACAGGACATGCTGGAGAAAAGAAAAAAAAAAAAAAAAAAGAAGATGAAAGAAAACAAAAACCACGCAGAAAATTAAAAAGGGAAATATCCCTTCCTCTTCCCCCATGTTCCTTGTTCCCTTCATATTCCTATGCATACATACAACCTTTCATGTCTTAATTGATTTATATGTGGGCAAACATCACCTGAATGACTTGCTTTTAAAAGAATTTTAATGCCTGGAAAGTACTTAAATAGAGAACAGCTAGATTCATAGCTGGCATAACTCTGCACAGCTCTGCTGAAGTCAGTGGATTTATAATGACTTGAATACTTCAGAACTAGGTTTAAAATATGCAGCTGCAGAATTGTAGTGCTTCGTATTCAGTAAAAGTTTTCCTTTGGGTAAATCTTATACTAGAAGATAAACACCTCTTCCCTTTCATTAAAAAAAAAAAAAAAAAAAAAAAAAAAGTATGAATGGTTAATACTGAGCATGTCATAGAAGCTTCATGTCTCCTGAACATGGGAAGTCTGTGTGAGCACCAGAGTACAGGAGATGACTGTGCAGTGCAGCCCCATAGCTACTTCCTTTTCTAAAGAGAGGATTTCCTCTCATGGGATTCTGAATGAGAGAGTTTGGCTCTAGGAAGATGGAAACCAGTAGCTAGAGTGTAACAGGAGCTCTGCAACCGCCCCTGCACCACAGTTTTTGCTGTGGATACTCTGCAATGTTGTACAGACATTCACAAATCTTTGTCAAAAAACAGGCAAACAAACAATAAAATAAAACAAAACAAAATAAAACAAAACAAAAAGAACATTTTGCTGAATCTTTTGAATACGGTAATTCTTATTTAGGAAGCTGTGTCTGTCAAACAGGATGGCCAATCATTGTCTAGATCATAACAGAGTTGGCTGTGCGGGCCCTTGCAATGATATCACTGATGGGATCAGACTAGACTACTCTAACATGTTTTAGTGAATTCCACTGGCTGGCCTGTGGACTTTGTGACCACTCACATACACACATAAGATCCATGAATATTTATTATTTCAACCTTTATACAAAACACTTCCCACCAATTTTAGCTACATAAAAAGGACTGTTCTGTGTAACTGTTCACTTCTGACTCTACAGGTACAGCTTTTACTAATTAAAAGAGTCCCATCTAGGTATGGTTTGGTTGATTCTGCGGTATTCTGCTGCCTGGGGTCGATGCTGGGACTGCAGATTCTCCAATACTAATCAAGTCACTTAGCATATACATTGTTCCCATTGATTGGTCTATGCACAATTGGAGCTGCCTGGGAAGATACCTAGTACAGTCCAAAATGACCTCCTGGAGAGCTCCTTGGACACTTACTCAAGTGCTTCCCCGTGAAACTGGCTAAGAGTTCAGTCTATCAACTCAGTTTGGTCCTTTGACTCAAATTTGTCTCATCTCAAGTTGCTTCATCAGTGCAGAGACTGGCTTAGGAAGTCCTCATCCTCCCAGGACCAAATTTGCTGGGTGTGCACACAGGCACAGCCCTGATGCCCACCTGCACCATGACTGCAATGCTCATTTTCTTCTTATGACTTATACCCCTAGGTTACATTGTTTGATGCAGACTTTGATATCTTCCTGAGTTATCCCATATAAAATCATATACCCCCTTAGGGAGCCCAAGAAGAAGGCTGACAGCCACAGCCAGGAAAAAGCAGACTTCATCTTTACCTTGAGATCCTTGCCACAAAGTGAGATGACTACACTGAGAAGCTTGCCAAAACCATGCAGCTAGAGGAAGTATTGCATCTATAACACCAAGTAAGTGTTGAGGAAGCCTACTTGCTGCATAGCAATGAACACTGACCTCACAACTGTCTCTGCAAACTCAGAGGAGAAGTTGGATCTGGAGCAATTAAGATGTTCAGGGTGATTTGAGGGTCAAGCGAATGCACTCTCATGGGACCATTTTACATTAAGCGGTGTCGGAGAGGCCTTTGTACCACAGGAAAAAAATACAACAACCTTTTAAGAGACACTTAAAATACAATTTGTGTGTAAAATACAAGCAGCATATGTTTGAAATAAAACTCAATTATGCACCACCAGTAGCCTCCGTGCATGTGTTGCTTATCAGTCCTTCCAAGATAGTTGGCTAACAGCATCATTTGGGAATTTCAAGTAATACTCAGAATTCCTTTGAACGTAACATTCCATTAACTGCAAATTAATTGGATCTGAAGGTCAATGTGTAGTGGATTACTGCAGTTGAGGACAGCACTGAGCATACTGTTCATTTCTAGTCCATTAGTAAACCTCTCTTGGAAATGTTGGCATTGGAATATTTCAACATACGATGCATCCTATAAGATTTAGTATTTCAACAGTACCTTGTCCCTCCAAATAGATGTTTGAAATAATTCTGAATTGCCTTTCATGGTCCCACCTGCCTATTTTAAATATTCTTAATCTCTTTAGAGTGAGTGGACTGGCTTCCAGCATTTGCTTGATGACACTTCAGAAGACATGTGTGTGTATTTTAAGAAGGAGGCTGAGCTCAGCACTGCAAAGATGACAGTAAAGAAAGGGGAGGGGGGGGAGGGGGTAACAGATGGACATGGAAGATGAAGGCCTACTCTTAAAGGACTGTTGGTTATAGCTAAAGCCCCTAATATTTGTAGCTGAATTTTAAGCAAGAATGCTCAAAATCTTCTGAGCTTTTGAGCTTTCCTAAGGAGTTTGTAGTTCTCCATCTATGTATTTACTATTTTTACAGTGCTTTCTGTTTAGGGCTGCTTTATTTTATTTTATTTTATTTTATTTTATTTTATTTTATTTTATTT